>NC_142936.1:57159028-57211528 GCF_046866305.1 Octopus bimaculoides | reverse complement strand
GTCTGCATATGGATGTGTGTATGTATGTACAAGTGCATATTTGTGCATGTACAGGTGCATATGTATGTTTATACATATATATATATATATATATATATATATATATATATATATATATATATATATATATATATATATATATATATATATATATATACATATATAGATGTATTTATAGATATGTGTGTAAGTATTAATGTGTATATACTAATGTGTGTATAACTAATCTTATGTGTGTATGTGTATGTAGTGTTATGGTTAAGGTTGGAGACAGAGATAGAGTAAGGGTTTAGGGTCTGGGGTTAGGGTTAGAGTAAGGGCTAGAGGTTAGAGGTTAATATTAGGGACTGAGTTTGGATGGAGGACTAGCATTAGGATTAGGGATAGGGTCAGGGCTAGGTTTAGAGTTATGATAAAGTTATGGTTATGGTTATGGTTATGGTTGGGGTGAGGGTTAATGTCAAAATTAGGGTAAGGGTCAAAGTAAAGGTCAGGATTAGGATTAAGGTTAAAGGTTTAATTTAGGGTTGGATGTGTTAGATTTAGTGTTACAACAAGGGATAGTTTGCAGTTAATGTCAGGATTAGGGTTAGGATCAGGGTCAGGATTAGGGGTTAGGGTTAGCATAAATGTTAGGATTTTGGGTAGGGTTAGCTTTAAGGTTTGGGTTAGATTTAGGGCTTAGGGTTAGGGCTAACATTAAGGTTTGAGTTAGGATTAGGATAAGTCATGGGTTAGAGTTAGAGTTAGGATTAAAGTTAGAGTGAGTGTTAGGGTAAGAGTTAAGGTTAGGGTGATGGTTAGAGTAAGAGTTAGAGTGTGTGTGTGTGTACCATTAACATTTTTAATACTTCCTTTCATATATTTTATAACTTCCACCCTGTTTTCTAATTTCTTCTTGTGTTTTTTAACACTCCCTGTTGTCCTTTCTGTCTTTGTAACCACTAGTAGTTAAAGCATGTGGCTTAGCGTTTAGTATATTTGGCTCACAATCGTAAAGCTGTGAGTTCAGTTCCTAGCAGTCCATTGTGTCCTTGGGCAAGACGCTTTATTTCATGCTGCTCCAGTCCACTCAGATGGCAAAAATGAGCTGTACATGTTCTGTGTCACACTAAACCTCCTTAAGAACTACATTAAGGGTACATGTGTATAAGGAGGGCTCAGCCACTTGTATGTTAATTTCACGAGCAGGATGTTCCACTGATCAGATCAACTGGAACTTCTGTCATTTTAACCAACAGAGTGCCAATAACCACTCGTGAACAGTTCTTATTTTTGTACCATTTTATTACCTTGGGGGTCAATAAAGGAATGATTATTCTCCCTCTACATCCTCCCTTTTTCCTTATTATTATTATTATTATTATTATTATTGCTATTATTATTTTTATTATTATCATTACAATTATTTTGATTATTAAACTAATAGAATCATTGGAGCTCTAGATAAAATGATTAGCTATATTTCTTCCAGCTCTTTATGTTCTGAGTTCAAATCCCACTGAGGTCAACTTTGCCTTTCATTTTCAAAAGGCAATGAACTGGTAGAATGGCTAGCACACCAGCTAGAGAAAATGGTTAGTGCCATTTCTTTGAGCTTTAAATTCGAGTTCAAATTCCACCAAGGTCAACTTTGCCTTTCATTCTTTCAGATTTGATAAAATAAGTATCAGTTGAACACTGTGTGTGTGTGTGTGGGGGGGGGGGGGGGTCAATGAAATCAATTAGTTTCTGTCCCCTTAATTTCAGTCCTATAGTAGGAATTATTATTATTATTATTATTATTATTATTATTGAACATTACTTAGTAAGTCAAAGAAAAAGAAAATAACACCCCCATAAATAAAATGATGGTGATGATGATGATGATGATGACAGCAGCAGCAGCACTGCCACCGCCACCATCACTACTACTGCTACTACTACTACTACTACTACTACTACTACTACTGCTGCTGATGATGATGATAAAGAAATAAGGGAGTAAATTCTAGAGCAGTGGAACGAATGATTCCAACAAAAGTGCTTCCGAGAAATCTAAATAACACTGTCCTAATTAGCATTAAAAGAGGACCGTAGCACTTCCTGGCAAGTGAGGAGGATTTTAAAACGAAGAAATATTGTCAATTTGATGTCATTATAGCTGTAGTGTGTGTCATCTGCTTGCTTGTTTGCTTGTGTAGTGGTGGGCGAGGAAGAGTTGGGTAAGGAAGAGCTGGGCTGGCTGGCTCACTGGACAGGAATGATTTGGATGATTCAGGAGGACGGAAGTGTGTTACCTCATTTTCAGCAAACATTTTGGAGTATATGCCTCTTATTTCACTCTTGAGAAACATTACACAGATAGATAGATAGATACACACATACATACATACATACATACATACATACATATGCCTATACATACACATGCACACATATATATACATACAGAGTGAGAGAGAGAGCGAAAGAGAGAGAGAGAGAGAGAGAGAGCGAAAGAGAGAGAGAGAGAGAGAGAGAGCGAAAGAGAGAGAGAGAGAGAGAGAGAGAGCGAAAGAGAGAGAGAGAGAGAGAGAGAGAGAGAGAGAGAGAGAGCGAAAGAGAGTGAGAGAGCTGTTGGTATATAAGGGTGGAGAAAAGAGGCAAATAACAATTGAAATTGAATTCCTGTAATCTTCTGAGAAATTATGCTAATTTTCCTGAAATGTTAGTTCTATTATGAAATTTAAACACACACGTGTGCATACACACACATGTATATATACACACATACACACGTGCACACACACACACACACACACACACACAATCACACATACATACATACACTCATACACACATGCGCACATGCAAACGCACACGCACACACACACACACACACACAGAAGAATGTGTATAAATATAAAAAATACTCTATATTGTTTGTCTGTCTATCTATCTATCTATCTATCTATCTATCTACCTATCTATCTATCTATATATCTGTCTGTCTATTTGACTAACTCTCTCTTTATATATATATATATACATATATATGTGTGTGTGTGTGTGTGTGTGTATTATTTTTTACTTGTTTTAGTCATTTGACTGTGGCCATGCTGGAGCACTACTTTTAGTTGAACAAATCTACCCCAGAACTTATTCATTGCAAGCCTAGTACTTATTCTTTCAGTTTCTTTTGCCGAACTGCTAAGTTACAGGGACATAAACACACCAACATCGGTTGTCAAGCAATGGTGGAGGGACAGACACAGACATATATACATACATATATGTGTGTGTGTGTCTATATATATATAGTTGAAATTTACAGAAAAACAAAAGACGAAGACAGGTGTATAAACAGCAAACAGATGTATTAGTTTAATGCTCGGGAAGGTGAGAAAATCTTTCACATTTCGAGCCTACGCTCTTCAACAGAAAGGAACACGAGGAAATAATCAGAGAATGAATGAAAAATCTTTTGAAGCTAGCGGTCAATCATGGCAGCTGGCTGGACAGAGGTAGTTAGATGTTATATATATATATATATATATATATATATATGCAACATTTCGTTATCTTTCTTGATCGGGCAAGCTATTAGTGCAAAGCATACATAAAGCTATGACTTTATAAGTTCATTCAAAGTTGCCTCTCTTAACTAAATCTCATTGACAAGAGCCAAGAAGCTTGAAACATCGATGTCTGAGATTCCTAATAGATGGCGACACGGAGTGAACTGGGTGTTTTCACACCTTTTTACCATAAGAGAGATATATTCTTCATGGTAACTGCAGTGTATTTGTCTTTTAGCAATTGAAATATGTCACAAACATATTTCAATTAACCTTAGTTCTACTCATGCCTAAACACTGCTTAGTGCTAACATTTCGATATATGTATATATATATATATATATATATATATATACACACACACACGCACACACACACACATATATATATATAAGTAATGTTTATTGCCACATCAATATGGCTGTTTGACATTACTACCAATTTTAACCCCAGGCAGAGCTTCCTCCAGCTGGTTATCAATGCAATCTGTACTCAGTATATATTACAAGCAGAGGAGCAAACCTCTGCCATCTTCTAGCAGATGATAGGATCACCAGACCAAAGAGTTTCAGGCTATTTGTATCCATCGTCAATAGTGAACACCCGGCCACTAGAGATATCAGGAGTTATCTCTTGCTAGCAATATATAGAAAACCAAGTGACAATCAGTCACTGATCTTGCAACAAGCAAAGTAGCTCATTAGAAAATCTGTATAAGCTGGCAGAAACGTTAGCCCGCCAGGCGAAATGCTTAGCGGTATTTCATCTGTTGCTACGTTCTGAGTTCAAATTCCGCCAAGGTTGACTTTGCCTTTCATCCTTTCGGGGCTGATTAAATAAGTACCAGTTACACACTGGGGTCGATATAATCGATTTATCCATTTGTCTGTCCTTGTTTGTCCCCTCTATGTTTAGCCCCTTGTGGGTAATAAAGAAATAAGAAAATCTGTATAAGAGATGAAAGTAGTAACTATACTGAGAAGTAATGTTTATCACCACATCAATATGGCTGTTCAATGTTACTACCATTTTTAACCCCAGAAAGAGCCTCCTCCAGCTGGTTATCAATGCAATCTGCATCCAGTATATATTGCAAGCAGGTGAATGAACCTCTACCATCTTCTAGCAGACGACAGGATCACCAGATCCAATTAAACAGCCATATTGATGTGGCGAGTACACTTTTTTTAACATTTTTATTGCATTTGGTTTTTGACAGATTAGAGTTGTTTTATTAAACTACCAAATATACCCTGAAATGCCTCTCATACTGTATGTGTGTGTGTGTGTGTGTGTGTGTGTGTTGCAAAATCCTTCTACAGTACCTCATAGTGAGGTAACAGTGGCAATGGTTGTTTGGTAGCTATGGTAGCAGGATGTATACTAGGCAAGTCCAACCAAGCTACAATGGTACCAAACTACCAACTCTATGGAAGGACTACCTCACAGAAGCAAGCATATAATCTGTTTGTCAGAAGTCGGAAGCTAACCAAACTGAAGAGGTAATAACTGGCTCACCCACCTAGCCAGCAGAGTGGCTTCATCTTTAAAGCTAAAACAATGAGAGGAAATGGGCCTCAATAAGTAAATTGGGATATATAATCCAAGAATTTCCCTTATGAGGCACTTCTGCGGATGGTGACTACCTGAAAATAGAAAAGTGGAAAGCTTCCTTATGACACTACTGTCCATAATCTGAAAATCCATTAAACATCTGTAGAGTACATTTAATAAAAAGATTGAGATTAGCAAGTTCCTTTTACTACATTGTTTACAATTGTTTCATCAATTTCCATTGTAACCAATTTGGCATCTTATTGTTACCAATTATTAATTTATTCTCATGCAGCGTGCAAGTTTTCTTTTACAGTGCATGACAGAATCAATTCATCAGAACTCCACAAAATGCAATATGCCAATTGATCTTGCAATCTTACTAGTAAGGGCCCACATAGCATTATGAAGTAGGCAATTGCTAGTAATCATATTCAATTAAGAGAAATATAAGAAGAAAGGGAGTAAAATGGATAAAAGAGGAGTAATAGAATTTGACAAGATAATTACTTTAGTTTTATCTCAACAATTTGGTTTATCAGAACAACTTTATGTCCCACTGTGCCACCTTCAAGAAATAAAGTGGCCAGATAGCTAGATTTGACAATCAAGTATTCTGAAGTCATCACAGATATTGTTGCTTGACTAGCAAACTTGTTATCTGAACATCAAAGGGGAAATTCTTTTATTGAATCCAACAACCTAGATAAATTCATTCAATGAAACAATTAACTACATCCATTTACACATGCATATATTCAACACATATATTGTGATAATTATTTTATATATACACAGACTCCTACTGCTAGTTTATTGACACTGTCACTCATAATTATGCATACATATTCACATATATTTAAATAACGAACACAAATACATGTATAGATACCTGCATTCACGAATGATCATACATTTGTGTATTAACCCATTCATTTGCACACATAAATTTCAATATTTTGATATACTTGTCCTTCAATCCCTCTGCATATTTATACCTATAGATTCATGTATACATACTTGCCCCCTACCACTCACTCTCTCTCCCCATATATATATATATATATATATATAGATAGATAGATAGATAGATAGATAGGTAGAGAGATGTACAACTATACATACACAAACATATATACAAAGCTACATACAAACAATATTACAATATGTATGCTTTAAAATATGTGTGTTCTAATTACTGTGAATGTGAATGAAAATATGAATAGGAATGTATATATTCACATCTAGCAGTGGGAAAAAAAACCTAACGGTATCTGTAATGTATATATGTGGATGTGTGTGTATATATATATATGTATCATCATCATCATCATCATTTAATGTCCATTTTCCATGCTGGCATGGGTTGGATGGTTTGACATGGAGCTGGCTAGCAGGGATCTGTCTAGACTCCAGCTGTCTGCTAAGGCATGGTTTCTATGGCTGGATGCCCTTCCTAATGCCAACCACTTAACAGAGAGTGCAAAGTGCTTTTTACATGTCACGAGCATGGATATGTTTATGCTGCACTGGCATGGGTGTGTTAACGCAGTACTGGCACGAGTGCTTTTTAAGTGGCACCAGCACCTGTAAAGAGAAGCCTGTATGTGTGGAAGGCAGCGATTTTAATTAGCGTCTTATTAAGTACAGCAAATCGTCACATCTCCCGGTCCCTTATCATTTTCTCAGTGAGGCCTAGTGTTTGAAGATTCTTTCTCACCACTTTGTCCCACATCTTCCTGGGTCTACCCTTTCCACAAGTACTGTCCACAATTAGAGCTCAACACTTCTTTATGCAACTGTCCTCATCCATATGCATCACATGACTAAACTAATGCAATTTTCTCTCTTGCACACAACATCTGATGCTTCTTAATATGTGTGTGTGTGTGCATGTTTGTATGTGTGGTTGTACATTTGTGTGTGTGTGTGTGTGTGTGTGTGTGTATATATATATATATGTATATATATGTATATATATATATATATATATATATATATAAAGTGTAGTATATTGCCACTTAAGTGTGGCTGACCCCTAGGGGTGGATGTTACTGTTGCTTTTAGCCCCAGGAGGACATCTCCTCCAGCTGGCTTATCGACACACGACTGTGTCCTGTTTGCCAAGGGTAGTTATCCCTCTCACCAACATCTGCAGCACGAACGGATCCGGATTTCAGGGTTATTTCCCTTCGTCGGCGTCCGATAGCCGCTAGCCAGCTGGAGGAGATGTCCTCCTGGGGCTAAAAGCAACAGTAACATCCACCCCTAGGGGTCAGCCACACTTAAGTGGCAATATACTACACTTTATCGTGCAGTTACTGTTAATACTTCATTTAGAGAATTAACATTGCTTATATATATATATATATATATATATATATATATATATATATATACATATACACACACACACACACACACACACACACACACACACACACACACACACATTGGCATTAGGAAGGGCATCCAGCCATAGAAACCATGCCTTAGCAGACAGCTGGAGTCTAGACAGATCCCTGCTAGCCAGCTCCATGTCAATTGTATATATATATATATATATATATATATATACAATTTCTTCAACTGGTCTTTATCTCTTGACTTCTGACAAGAAAATGTATTTAGAAGTGATTATTATTATTGTTATCATTGTTTCAATAACTAAAAGGTGGAGAGCTTGCAGGATCATTACTGCACCGGGAAAAATGCTTAGCAGCATTTTGCTCATCTTAGCGTTCTGAGTCCAAGTTCTACTGAGGTCAAATTTGCCTTTCATTCTTTCAGGATCAAAGAGATAAGGGACCAGTTGGACACTGGGGTCAGTGTAATCGACTTAACCCCCTCACCTGAAATTACAGACCTTGTACCAAAATTTAGAACCATTATTATTTCGATAACGTTCAACTTTGAAACAACACACTAAAAACTGTGGTTTCACATTACTGTAATATACTTTCAAAAGCAGTCTTTCTGATTTGTAATATCTACAGAAATACATGATAAAAATATTTCATCTTTTAACTAGAGTTATCATATTGTAGAAATCAATAAAATAGTTATTTTTATATTATATTATCATATTATAATTCAACTGAAATATTATATATTATAATATCACTTTGATTTCTCTTGTTCTGCTTTTGTTTTTTGTTTTTCTCCTTTGTGAGAACAGTTCACTTAGTTTGCAGTTGCACGACTTGACAGCTCTTTGCACAGTTTCACTGAAGCTATTTTCAAAAAAAAAAAAAATAGTGAAAATTTTAGCTTTGCTTTTTCAGGTTTTTCTTTTATCTAACTGAAGCAGATTTGCAATTAGTAATACATACATACATACATACATGCATACGTATATAATTGTATGTGTGTGTATGAATGTATGTATTTATGTATGTATGTATATACATGTACATATATATTATGTATATATGTATGTGTGTGCATATATATATATGTGTATGTATGTGTGTATATATATATATATGTGTATGTATGTGTATATATATATATATATATATATATATATATATATATATATATATATACACATACATACAAACATGCATGCATACATATATGTATATATAAATCATAATTAAAAATTAACAAAATTATAGAAGTGAGAGATGAAATATTTATTCCATTTGTTGACAACTGTTTTGTAATCTGTGTCCAGTTGCATCAACAACACCAAAAGGCCCAACACATATAAATGTACACATAGCTGCACATATATACATATATAATTCTGTTGTAACATAACGAATAAGATTTCTCAGAACATTTCATGTACAGGAAACATTTACCTCCATTAAATTTAGCTATAGTGTCTCATTATATAGCAGCAAACCTGAGATGTATTTGCTAAGATACTAGAATGCCCATATTGGGAATGTATTGAAAAAGGAAAGTAAGTTGATTTATTGACTCAGAAAATAAATACAGTAAAATCAAAAATAACATAATTAAAGACAGAATGGACTAAGCAGGACCGGAGGAGACACATGGGATGGAGAGCCACTGAAAAGGTCACAAGATGTGTGATGAAAGATTTCAGATAAAGGATATTAAAATAAGAATAATAATAAAGCTGAAGTGAAGAATGAGTATACAGGACATGTGATTATTTGGCAGAAAAAAAAAAATAGTGGCCATGTGGTAAGAATAGGCGCAGGAGTGGCCATGTGGTAAGAAGCTTACTTCTTAACCACATGTTTCCGGGTTCAGTCTCACTGCATGGTACCTTGGGCAAGTGTCTTTTACTGTAACCTTGGGCCGATCAAAGCCTTGTGAGTGGATTTGGTAGAGGGAAACTGACAGAAGCCCATTGCTTGACAACCGATGTTGGTGTGTTTACGTCCCTGTAACTTAGCAGTTCAGCAAAAAAGACTGATAGAATAAGTACTAGGCTTATAAAGAATAAGTCCTGGGGTTGATTTGTTCAACTAAAGGCAATGCTCCAGCATGACTGCAATCAAATGATTGAAGCAAGTAAAAGAATAAAAGAATAAAACCTCAAAATATAACCATAAAGTAATTAGCCATTTGTTCATTGACCAAAATTTAGCTGTAGAGCACCAAAAGATATAAAAATAAAATAGTAAAAACCAAAGATAAAATATGTAGGATAAAAAGCTGAAAAGGCAGTAAGTGTGTTTACAAGAAAAAGATTTTTTATTATATTCATGGGTCACCGGATACATATATTCCAAAAGAGCATAAACAGGAGGTGGTTAAAATGTCATGCTACACTGGTCTCGAGGGACACATATATTTATCTTTATGATTGACACTTACATATATGCACACATGTTTACACATGTACCACATACACACACATACACCATTTATTCATACATATACACACGCACACATAGAATTTGTAATGTTGTCATCTAATAATGTTTTAGTATTACATTTAAAGGCAACCAATCAGTTCATATTCATACATGTATATATATATACACACATATATGCATACATACAGACATATCTATCTATCTTCACACTGGAGCACTCCATCGGTTATGACGACAAAGGTCCCAGCTGATACAATCAACGGAACAGCTTGCTCGTGAAATTAATGTGCAAGTGACTGAGCAATCCACAGACACGTGTACCCTTAACATAGTTCTCAGGGAAATTCAGCGTGACACAGAGTGTGACAAGGCCAGCCCTTTGAAATACAGGTAAAACTCATTTTTGCTAGCTGGGTGGACTGGAGAAATGTGAAATAAACTGTCTTGCTCAAGGACACAACGTGTTGCCGGGAATTGAACTCACGACCTTACACTCACGAGCTGAATGCCCTAACCACTAAGCCACACACCTTCACACACACACACACACACACAAAAGGTTGTGTGGTAAGAAGTTTGCTTCCCAACCACATGGTTCTGGGTTCAGTCCCACAGCATGGCACCTTTAGAAATAGTATTAGAAATAGTAGCTTCTACGCTGGAGTGAAGGCAGCATGTTCTTTGTCTATCTCCTTAACTTCTTGGAGATTTTAGATATAATTATACTAATGTGTCCATCTGTTCTAATTTAATTAAATTTTATGTCTTTGTGCAGCTGATGATTGCTCTGCATTCAAATAGATGTAATGATTGCATTGTTCAATTAAATGGAGTTGCATGAAACGATTGTACTGCATTACCTCTGGATATCCTTGTTGCTTATTTTGATATATGTATGTATGTATGTATGTATGTATGTATGTATGTATGTATGTATGTATGTATGTATGTATGTATGTGTGTAAGTGTGTGTGTATATGTTCAGAGAGAGTCGCAGACAGTTAGACAAACAGACATAAACAGCCAGTGAAGTGTTTATCTTTCAATCTGTTGAAAGTAAATTAGTCAGAAATTTTTGGTATGTTTGAAGCAGGAATTGAACTTGTTTCACAGGTTAACCTCATTGGTAGCTTACAATAGCTCAATGTTTCTTCCTCTTCCTTTTCTCACCTCATCACACACACACACACACGCGCGCTGATATGCAAATACTCATTAATACTAATTTTGATATACAGGAGTACATACACAAACACACAAACGTCCTCACACACACACTTTGTCACACACACACACACACACACACACACACACACTTATAAACACACACATGCACTCTGGCTGGCAAGCACGCACACACACACACACACACACACACATACATACACACACACACACACATACATATACACACACACACACATTCACATACATATACATCAACATACTGCCAAAGGCATGTGCCATCAAGACGAGCATCTCTACTTTTATCCATTCACTATAATAGCTGCTGAAAATTCTATCATAGCACAAACCTCTCTTCAACCCTTCAAGACATAAATAAATAATATCTATAATTCTTTCTGTCAAAATAGCAGTGACCCCATGCTGCTGCCGAAATAGTTAAAGGTCAAATAAAACAAAGAGACAATTACCTAAATTTGATTATGTGATTATGTATAAATCGGACTTTATCGTTCCGATTTAACATTACTTTGTCTTGATGAAATTTATGTTTATCACCGGAAGACAGAATGTGGATTTGGAAAAGACAGGTACTGTTGATCTGTTGAGACATCATAACCTTTGTAATAAGTTATTCATCATAACCTTTGCGACAAATTATTATTGAGAATGGTTAAAGACTTCCTCTTGGAAGGAAAAGATTATTGATGAAGCTGTGTGATTAAAGAGGTTTGCTTTGCAACCACATGGTTCCAGGTTCAATCCTTCTGCATGTGTGGCAAGTTGAGAAAGTATAAGTCTGGTACTGTAGCCTGTGGAAAGCCAATATCATCTGCAATACTGCCTTAATCCTATAGCATTCAGATTTCTTTGTCACATGCGTTGCTTATATAGTCCCATGGTTTTGAATTTATCACACATTATCTTGTAGCTTTAAGATTTCAATGGTGTGTTTGTATATTTTTAGGGACACTGTAGGGTAGGTGTGAGAGATTGGATCTGGCTAGTTTTAGCATAAACTGGCCCTCTGTTAGTTACAATGACAAGGGTTCCAGTTGATCCAATCAATGGAACAGCCTGCACATGAAAGCAGCCAAGCACACCACAGACATGTGCACCCTTAACATAGTTCTCAGGGAGATTCAGCATGACACAGAGTGTGTGACAAGGTTGGCCCATTGATACATGTGCTACTCATCTTTGCCAGCTGAGTGAACAGTAGCAATGTGAAATAAAGTCTCTTGCCTGAGGACACAATGCATTGCCAAGAATTGAACTCGTGACCTTATGATCATGAGCTGAATACCTTAACCACTAAGCCGTGCACCTTCACTTTAACGTAAAACGTATAGAATATTTGGGCCAGAAATGGCCAGATTAAATGCTAAAGGCATGAGCACAATGAACAATTTGTCAATAATGACAGTGGCAGCAGCAGTGGTGGTGGTGGTATATACATACATATATACATACAATGGGCTTCTTTCAGTTTCTGTCTACCAAATCCACTCACAAGGCTTTGGTCGGCCCGAGGCTAAAATAGAAGTCACTTGCCCAAAGTGCAACACAGTGGGACTGAAACTGGAACCATGTGGTTGGTAAGCAAGCTACTTACCACACATCAATGCCTGTGCCTATATATATATATATATATAAATATATATATATATATATATATATATATATATATATATATATATACACATACATACATACACAGGATTTAAATAAGAGCTACTATTAATCCCTATGAAAATACAATGATCAGACAAATTTCTATAGCATGCTCTGTATTTTCAGGCAATCAGTCAAGCTCAAAATGCAACATGAATGCTCTTTGAGAGAAAGAATGAGAATGAATAAGAGCAGCCATGTTGTATTTTGAGTCTGAATGATTGCCTGAAAATGCACACCATGTTGTACAAGCTCGTCCAACCATTGTATATTCAAAGGCATGAAACTAATAGTAGCTCGCATGTAAATTCTGTATGTAGTAAATGTTATTTACCTCTCACTGGATGGAGTACTTTTTTGTTGATCCCACCAAAAATGAAGCACTACATTGTATATATAGTTAAACATCACATACCTTTTCCCATTGCAGTCTTCTCTCTCGCACACTATACCTGATGCCTCTTGTGCTCAATTTTTCTCTCAGCTCACTTGTGTTCCTTTATATGTATGTGTATGTGTGTGTGTTCATGTGTGTATGCTGTGTCCAAGTGTGTGTATGTGTCTATGTCCAAATCCATGTCCTTGTTTGTGTTTGCCAGTATAAGCCAGTGTATCATGTTATGCGCCTTTATGGTAACTTAAGCATTTCATTAAATATTGTAAAGCAGCAAACTGGCAAAATCATTAGCACTCAGGTGAAATGCTTAGCAGTATTTCATCCATCCTGATGTTCTGAGTTCAGATTCTGCCAGGGTCAACTTTGCCTTTCATCCTTTCAGGATTGATAAAATAAGCATCAGTTGAGCACTGGAGTTGATCTGATCAACTTAACTACTCTCAGGTATGAGTATAAAAACTGCACCCTTCTGCCAAGCCATGTTGAGCCACTGTGGCAGAGTAGGCTCATCAAACCAGTATGATCGCAAGCTCAAATTCACAGCCTCCACATCAAATTGTGATTGGTGAAGAGATTGTGCTGAGGACTTTGTCTTGTAGTGGACTGAACATGAGCAATCCAACCCAAATACTAGATTGGAAGAATTACAAAGGTTGATTTAACTGACTAAAACTTTTGAAAATAGTGCCCCAAGCATGGCAACAACCTTTTATTGGTTTGAGTCATGGAAACCAATGTAAAAAAAAATATAAAAGAATGAAATCTGCTCTTAAAGTGATTTATTGTTTTTAACCAAGTAAACTCTTTCAGTGAATTGTTTCCTGTTGCTATGTATGCTACATAAAAAGCTTTATTCTTCTGCTGTACCATTCCTGAAATAACTTCTGTGAATAATGACTAATCAAGAGGTAGTGGAATTCTAAAGTTTTATATTTCTCAAGGGTAAATTTTGGATGTAATTATTTTGTAGACAAAGTGTGATTTAAGAAGCTTTCTCTGCAATTATATGGGTTTGGGGTTAGTTGCACAGTGCAGCACCTTGGGTAATTGACTTTTAGTAAAGCGAAGGATAAAAAAAATATAGGATAAAGATCCTTCCTGAATCAAGGACCAGTTTCCTAGACTCATTACCCCAGGATGCTGGTCCATCACAGAAATACTTGCTTTTGTCAGCTGAGCGAACTGGAGCAGTGTGAAATGAAGTGTTTTGTCCAAGAACACACCACATTGCCCAGTCCAGGAACTGAAACCACAATATTAAGATCATTATTCCAGCATCTTAGCCAGTAAGCCATGTGCCTCTACTACTTATTAAAGCCCTGGGTGAACCAATGCTTTGTGCATGAATTTGGTTGATGAAAACCGTGTGTGTGTGTGTATGTATGTGCGTGTGTGTGTGCACGTGTGTGTGTGTTTGATTCTGTGTTTGTTCCCTCACACCACTTGAAAACTAGTGTTGGTTTGTTTATGGCCTCATAACTCAGCAGTTTGACAAAAGAGATACCAGACTTAAAAAAAAAAAAGAAATACTAGACTTAAAAAACAAAATAAGTACCAAGTGTCAACTTGTTCAATGAAATACCGTTAGGCATTTCGCCCAGTGTGCTAACGATTCGGTGTGTGTCCATGTATGTGTGTGTATGCATATGCGCATGCATGTGTGTGTGTGTGTGCATGCATGTATATGTGCATGTGTGTTTGTGTCTCCTTGTCTTGACACTGTGTAAACGAGTGTCACTGTCATGCAAGTGGAAGGGGGCAGGTAATGACAGGAAGGGCATCTGACTGTAGAATATCTGCCTCAACAAATACAGTCCAGCCTATGCAAGCGTAGAGAAGAGGATGCTGAGAAACGATGATGATGATGATGAACAAGAAGAAACAAATGCGTTTGTAACCATCTTGATGTGATTTATAATTCTTCAGCCAGAAAGAGGTAGATGCCGTTATATTTGATTCTTAATACTTTTCAATTTCTTATTTATGTAATGAGAATTCGATATTTTTCCCCATTACCAACACTGACATTTTTGACATTGTAATCTTGTTTGTTTGTTGCTAGACCATCACCGGATGGTAGTGGAAGTGGTGGTGGTGGTGGTGGCGGTGGCGGTGGTGGTAGTGGTAATGGTGGTGGTGATGGTCTTGGCGGTAGAGATAGGACTATTAGAATGGCAGCTATGAACGTCAAACAAATATATTTCAACAATAATATGCAAAGTAATGTATAAATGGATTTATTGATTAATAAATGTAGTACCTTGTCAGTGGAATGAACTATGTATTCAGAGGCAAAAGTTTTAAACAGACAGAGAAGTCCATACTTGGGTCTGTTTAAGAAAAAGTGTAAAAACAAAAAAAACATTGGAGGAATATTAGGTTGTTATCAGAAAGAGAAATAAATATTTAACATTTTGGGTCAAAACAAAATTATTTTTATTTATTTTTTATTTATTTATTGTTTTTATTGTATTGGCTCTTACCAACACAGACCTCAATGTGGCTCTCTAGAGTTCTACTGATTATATTTCCATTATATCTGTCAATGCTAAAATACTAAATTGACACTATGCACGTAAATGAAGAGCATACATACATACATACATACATACATACATACATACATACATACATACATACATACATACATACATATACATACATGTATACTTCCTTTCATTCTTTTATATATTTGTACACACACACATATATACATGTATATATATATATATATATATATATATATATATGAATCTAGCCACTACACATTCTTTATTTTCTCTCCTTATTTCTTTCTGTGGAAGAGCATAGGCTCAAAACATTGAAGACTTCTTCACTTCCCGAGCGTTATACTAATACATCTGTTTGTTGTCTACACCACCTGTCTTCATCTTTTGTTTTTTTTTGTGAATTCTCCCCCTATATATATATATATAGGAAGCTAATTATATGGCTGGTCATAGAGTGACCAATGGTTTTTGCATCCATAAAGTGCTCAGCCTTATAGACAGCTCGTGTGTGTGTGTGTGTGTGTGTGTGTGTGTGTGTGTGTGTGTGTTCTCAGATATGTACATACATACATGCATACACACACATACATACATACATACATACATACATACATACATACATATGTATATATATATGTATGCCTATTTTCTTTTTCAAAGCAGAAGAATTATTCATGTGTGTAGATGACATTTTCTGAAGCTTGACAAATATGAGGCAAAGTACATTCCTTGTATCAGTGATAATAGTAAATCTAATCACCCAGGAACTAGAAATGGAATGGGAAATGACATTTTTACAAGAACTACTGATTATAAATGTTGAAACAATAGGATTTGTTTCTTGTTTTTCCTAATGATATGCATACATGTATATGTATGAATGTGTCTTCATGTCATCTTGACATACCTTAACTATAAACAATCAGGTATGGCTGTGTGGTAAGAAGTTTGCTTCCCAACCACAAGGTTCTGGGTTCAGTCCCACTGTGTGGCATCTTGGACAAGTGTCTTCTACTATTTCTACTATGAGTGGATATGGTAGACGGAAACAGAAAGAAGCCCATTGCATCACTCTTTCTCTCTCTCTCTCTCTCTCTCTCTCTCTCTCTCTCTCTCTTTCTTTCTATATATATATATATATATATATATATATATATATATGCTTGTGTGTGTGTGTTTGTCTCCCACCACCACTTGATAACTGCTGTTGGTATGTTTGCATCACTATAACTTAGCAGTCCAGCAAAAGAGACTAATAGGATAAGTACCTGGCTTAGCAAAAAAACAAAAAAAATTAGTACTGGTGTTGATTCATTTGACTAAAAATTCTTCAAGGTGGTACCCCAGCATGACCACATTCAAATGATTGAAGCAAGTAACAGATAAATGATACAAAATAAACATCACCATCATACATGGGTATTGTTCATTTGCAATCTTCCATGAAAACATGTCTGGTCATAGTACTGCTTTTGTTTGAGGGTATCAGGGAAATATTATCTTACTTGGCAAAATGTAAGAGCTAATGACAGGAAGAACTGAAAAACTTTCAGATGTCAAAAATCCACTTCGATGAATTTTGTCTGACCCATTCAAGGACGGAAAAGTGGACGTTAAAATGATAATGATGAGATGTACATCAGCTGTATTTAGTTACACTGGAAGCGATGATGATATTTTGATAATGTTCGAGGGAAAATATTGGCCCAAAAGCACCCACTACACTCTCTGAGTGGTTGGCGTTAGGAAGGGCATCCAGCTGTAGAAACTCTGCCAAATTAGATTGGAGCCTGGTGTAGCCATCCGGTTGCACCAGTCCTCAGTCAAATCGTCCAACCCATGCTAGCATGGAAAGCGGACGTTAAACGATGATGATGATGATGATGAAGTTTGTATCATAGAACCAGGAACAATCTTAGGTGGATTGGTATGAAAAGGGTTAATAATACAAGAATCCTGCCTGACCCTCTAACATTTCTGCCAATCAACTGCCCAAAAGGATGAACCCATGTCCTGCTATGCTAGGGATCCCATGAAGAATGGGGTCAGGGTGACCATCTCATTATGGGCATGTCTACTGGGCAGTGGATGGTGGGATGACCACAAGTATGTGGGCAGCTGCGAAATAAGCAAGCAGGCCCACAACAGGACCACTTGGTGAATAAGCAGTCATGGACCATATGATGACAGGCTCATCAGGGCTGGTAGGGTTTCAGGAAGTGGAACCTGTGTCCCTTTAAATACCCCATGTGCCCAATAATGAGTCTGTCAGGTGAGCTGGGACCACCTCAAAAATTCCCCCTCACCTCCTATCACAAAGCTGTGGTGTTTCATATCACCGGAGTTCCAGATCTGTTAGTTTTCTGGGTGCTGAAATAGTGAATGCACATCATGATAAAAAAGGCCCAGTCCTTCCGGATTAGGGTTGGGTGGAGGACTAATCACCTACACACTGTAAAAATTATGTCAATTACAGAAACTGCAACAGATCAAAACCTGATTGACTCTGGCAAAGCCATGACTGTGGATGGGACCAAAAGCAAAATGATACCAATGGGACAAAGCCTGAGGGAAGCCCAGTGGCCTTCGAGGTCACTGGCAATGTCAAAAATCACAGCCTGTAACATGTGGTTACCGAAACATATGGCGGCACTGAAGTGACAGCCTGAGGAAAAAGGAGAAGCAGTTCACCCTAACCCACATGGTGAAGAAGCATTGACAAGGAAAGGAGATGAGAAGTGTGAAGAAGCTTGAATGAGACCAGAACAGTGGTAGAAAACAGATCTGGTTGGAGAGATTATGTTGTGGCCTTATGTGCCTCATGGAAGGGAGAGAACTAAATAAAATAAGAATGAAAAGCCAAGTCAACCTCAGTGAAATTTGAACTTAGAGCGTAGGGAACCAAGGAAAACACTGCTAAGCATTTTATCCAATACATTGATGATTGCCAATTCACCACCACCTCTCAGTATTTGATCCATTATATATTTTTTTCAAGTCCTGTTCGTTGGGGTTCACCCAATCTCTCCACAATAAATCGTGAAAAATTACAAAGAACACGATATAATACATCATCCCAGCCAGAACGTAGACCACACCCATAGGCCACCTACACAATGAAACAAAAATACTCAAAATGAAAGACCATACAGGCTTGCAAAGGTCACTGTTTGTTGCTGCAATAGATTCCAATCCACACACACAAAACCTGCCACTAAATATTCAATTTCTCCAAAACTTCAGACACATCAACCACACCTCAGAAAAACATTAAAAAAAAAAATAATAAAAATATTCTGTCTGGATAAATATAAAAACAGACATGCATAAACAGCAACAACAGCAATCACATCAATGAGGAAGCCTCTATGCAGTTGATTGACTTCCCAGAAGTAGCAGCCAAATTCACTCATATCACACCCCAGCAACGCATAAGATAATGTGGACTTAGATACACTTTAGCTGAATAGAAGTCTGGATGGTCATGGGAGGAATGCCTTTGATTAGGATTGATTACAGATAAGTTCACCACTATCAATTCATTGCAGGAGAGTTCACCGCCATCAATTTACTGTGATGAAAGTTCACCGTGAAGAAAGTTCGCCGTAAGGAAAGTTTACTGAGAAAATATATCCATAGTATCTACCATTAATAGTTAAAGACTATTTTATTGAGAAAAAAAAAGGGTGGGGAATTGATGATTGAACTTTCCTTGTGGTGAATTGATGATGGTGAACTTACTGGACATTAGGATTGCCCTAGAATCAAACAACAACAATCCCATTAATCCCAAACCTTGTGCTGAAATACTCACTGAGAGATGAACAACAGCTAATGTACTCTGATTAAATCTTATTTGCCCACAGCCCCCTATCAGAGCTTATTGGTAAGGGGACAAATTGGGTGAGTTGTTAGAGTGGGACCTCCCATCCTTAGCCCAATACAACATGAAAGATGTGACAGCTGGAAGGAAAGAGGCCTGGATTAGCTGAATAGACTGAAGCAACATGAAATAATGCCTTTTTTTTTCTTTTACTTGTTTCAATCATTTGACTGCGGCCATGCTGGTGCACCGCCTTTAGTCAAACAAATCGACCCCATTTGTATTCTTTGTAAGCCTAGTACTTTATTCTATCAGCTCCTTTTTGTCGAACTACTAGGTTATGGGGGTGTAAACACGCCAGCATCGGTTGTCAAGCGATAGTGTGGGGACAAACACTGACACACAGATACATACATACACACGCACACCATGGTCTCAGATAGGTCAGTATCAAAAGAGTTAATAAACTCCACAGTAGAAACTCCAAAATTGAAAATTATAGTTACATTTGTACTCTGCTTACTAAGAATAAATAAACTACTGCATTTGAATTGCTCAACTTTTTCCATGTGTTGGCTTGTTGTAAAACAAGTTAAATTGATGATAATCAGGAAGAATTTCAAAACGAAGATTAAACTTTTAAATAATAATGGTAATGCTCACATAATCTAATAAACCAGGATTCTTTTAAGCTAGTATCAAATGACAGATTAATTATCTCAAGACGGATAGAATTTCGGATTACAGTTTAGAGCATCATAAAACTTCAAAATTAATTTTGTAATCATCGTTTTATCATCATTGCTTTAACGTTTACTTTTCCATGCTTCCATGGTTAAGATGGAATTTGTTGAGGTGGATTTTTTCCTACAGCCAGATGCCCTTCCTGTCACCAGTCTTATTTCTTTCCAAGTGAGGTAATGTTTCCTCCATGGCCTGACATGTTTTCACAGAAGATTGGAAACGAAGTACACCACTTGCATGACAGTGACATTCATTTACAACCACCATGCGAAATCAAAGTAAGCTGATAGTAACACACACATACATGCATGCACATGCACACACACATGCAATCTTGTCAAACTGTCCAGCCCGTGCCAGCAGATAACATGGGTGTTAAATGACGATGATGATGATGATGATGATGATGATGATAACATCAGCAACATGGAGAGAGGTGGCTTGCCTGCATACATGGGCAATTACCAGTCTGTTTCAAAATACCTCTGCCCAGGCCTGAGCATAGAGACGAGGATGTGTGGTTGATCTTGACCAAGGAAGAGAACCGAGAGAACAAACCAATATATGACAGCTAATGGACCTTCAAGAAATATGACAGTATACGCAGAGCAGAAGTAGAAACACTCACTAGATGTTGATTTAATGATTATGCTGCTATAAAATATTAAGATCATCCACAAGTTCTAGGAAGTTTACCACTTGTAGAGAGAAACATACGGTCAGCTATAGAAACAAAATACATAAAGTAAACATCTGTGTGAGTGTGTGTATGTGTGTGTGTGTGTGTGTGTGTGTGTGTACATAATACACATACACACATATATATGTGTATGTAATATAAATATATACATATATATATATGCATAAATACATATATGCCCACATGCGCACACACACATAGGAAATTGAAAACTGAGAAAAACCACAGGGCAAAAAAGAAATTATAAAATAATAATAAAAAATCCTTAAAGAAAAAAATAATTGAATTAAAATTAGCATCTGAGTCAGAAAGATATTTTGGGAGTTATAAATATATACATCCTGTAGACTGATATTTTGTGTCAGTCAACTATATCTTCATTAAGAGATTTTACACTGATAAATTGAAATGCCATCTGTCAAATTGATGTGGAACAACTCACAAGTCTCATACTTCATCGACTGAGCCGTTTTCCCAATCCTTATACTACATGTCCCATACGCCTGTCAGTTTGTTAATGTGAAAACACGCTCAGATGCTGTATTACTTATGCAACATTCTGTAGGTTATAGAACATAATTGCTCACTTGATAATTGCAGTAGAATTAATATATATATATATATATATATATATATATATATAAATTTAAGGAATGGAGTGAACGCATGTTATAACTGCATACTTTATTCCGACATATGTTTCGAAGAATTACAATTTATGCGATCCATAGGAATCGTCGATGTTAAAAATGTAAACATCTCCTCAGGGAAATGTATGGGAATCATCTTAAACGTAAGACATTATGACCGAGTATGAGAACTATAGTTGGATAAGGTTATAACGTAATTCATTTGAAAAAATCGTTAGAGATGTGGACGCTACCAGATAGTATTTATATCATCCCATCTACTCAAAAATCTACACTCTGAATTTTCCTTTCCTCTCTCTCTCTCTTCTTTTTTTTTTTTTTCTCTTCCTTCCTTTCTTGTCCTAAGTACTATCTGGTAGCGTCCACATCTCTAACGGTTTTTCCAAATGAATTACGTTATAACCTTATCCAACTATAGTTCTCATACTCGGTCATAATGTCTTACGTTTAAGATGATCCCCATACATTTCCCTGAGGAGAAGTTTACATTTTTAACATCGACGATTCCTATGGATCGCATAAATTGTAATTCTTCGAAACATATGTCGGAATAAAGTATGCAGTTATAACATGCGTTCACTCCATTCCTTGTGCGCTGAAAGTGTAGCTGCAAGAATAAGAATAGCCTGGGCAAAGTTTAGAGAGATCTTACCCCTGCTGGCGACAAAGGGACTCTCACTCAGAGTAAAAGGCAGACTGTATGACACATGCGTACGAACAACCATGCTACATGGCAGTGAAACATGGGCTGTAACTGCTGAGGACATACGTAAGCTCGCAAGGAATGAAGCCAGTATGCTCCGTTGGATGTGTAATGTCAATGTGAATACCCGTCAGAGTGTAAGTATCTTGAGAGAAAAGCTGAACATTAGAAGCATCAGTTGTGGGGTGCAAGAGAGACGATTGCGCTGGTATGGACATGTGGTGAGAATGGATGAGGATAGCTGCGTGAAAAAGTGCCACACCCTAACAGTTGAGGGAACCCGTGGAAGAGGTAGGCCCAGGAAGACCTGGGCTGAGGTGGTGAGGCAAGACCTTCGTACATTGGGCCTCACCGAGGCGATGACTACTGACCGAGACCTTTGGAAATGTGCTGTGCGTGAGAAGACCCGGCAAGCCAAGTAAGATCGTTGCCAGTGCCCCTGGACTGGTTCTTGTGCGGGTGGCACATGAGATGCACCATTTTGAGCGTGGCCGTTGCCAGTACCGCCTGACTGGCTCCTGTAGGATTTTCGAGCGAGATCGTTGCCAGTGCCCCTGGACTGGCTTGTGCGGGTGGCACATAAAAGACACCATTTCGAGCGTGGCCGTTTTCGTGCGGGTGACACGTAAAAGCACCCACTACACTCTCTGAGTGGTTGGCGTTAGGAAGGGCATCCAGCTGTAGAAACTCTGCCAAATCAGACTGGAGCCTGGTGTTGCCATCCGGTTTCACCAGTCCTCAGTCAAATCGTCCAACCCATGCTAGCATGGAAAGCAGACGTTAAACGATGATGATGATGATGATGATGATGAAATACCCAAAATATCAAGGAATTTCTGCCTCAAAAACAGGAATTACACCACAGTTATTTTGTGATCTTTGCTACCCTGGTTTCTATTAACCCATTTATTCTATCCGAATTATTATTAATTAGGATAAAATAAATACATATAATTTAAATATATATATATATATATATATATATATATATATATATATATATATATATATATATATATATATATATATATATATATATACACACATATAGATATTTACACACACATTGAAATATCAAAGATTATTGGGATCTTTTCAGTGCTGTGACATATTTGGAAATTTTAAAATTAAGTGAAAATTTTCAAATTTGGTATATTGGTTTAATTTTTCATGCTGAGTCTGAATTTGGGATTCATTTATTCTAAGAAAAAAAAATTAGGAAAAAAAAAATGTTACAGAGGTTCAAAGTTTGATCATTTTTAGCTAATCAGAAAACAAGAATCAGAAAGTGAAGTGATATTTTCTGCATGATACTGACTGTCACAAAATAATTTTGATCAAAACTTGTGGTGGTGGTGGTGGTAGTTTCAGTAGTGAGTGTCACAGTGGCATGCATACAGCATCGCAAACAGGGCAGACTACAGCTTTGCTTGTTTCGATGGAAACAGGGACCAATGTGAAATTTACATTCATGTTGTATAATGGTGGCTTTTGATTGGCTAAAATTATTCAAAATTTGTAACTTTAAAAGCTATTAACTTTTTATTTATTAGTTTATGACAAAAATGAATTTCATTTTCATAATTAGCATACAAAATTAGATCAGTTTAACCAAGTTTGAAAACAATTTGAACAAAATTGGAAAAATATGAAATCTGTGATGGCAGCCATAAAGATCAGATTGTTGCTGTTTACTAGCCCAAGGTAGGACTAGATTGAACAGACCTATGATAAAAAATATTCCAGATGTGGCAATCATGTCGTTTCTTTCTATCTCACTTTTTCATTTTGTAGATATTATATCTAAGACTATGTTCTCCAATATCACCTATAGTGCAATTTAAGAAGATTTGACTGCTATTTCTAAGAGATTCATTTGTAGGGATTGACAGAATCACTAACTCATGAAACAAAATGCTTATGGTGTTTAGTTACAGCCTTTTACATACAGCTGGGGAACACATACGCCATAGAAACCGAGCCTATGAGCCTGGCTAGGCTTTAAAAGGGTGCATTTATTATTTATTATTATAGCTAATAAATAAGTAGAGGTGTTTTTTTTTCCACTTTTTCCATTATTCAATACATTAGCAGAGACAGAAGATATTGTCACAAAATTCTAAGATTTTACACCAGTTATCTTCATGTCCATTCACAACTTTTCTGCACTACGCCCATCATGAAATAAAAAAATCGTGGAAAACCACTCCATCCTAATGTATATATCTGTGGGTGTGTTTGTGTATTATATATATATGCATGCATGTATATACTGTGGAAGTCATTCATTGAGATTGGTTTGAGAATAAGCTTTATCAATAATAATAATCAACTGATAACATAAAGTGAATGCAATGTTAAGGAGCATTCATAATTTTGATGACAATAAACAATTGCTAACATTATCCTGTGATTATAGTATATGCATGCATACAGTGAAGTTTTAGGTCTAGGGGCCCAAATTTGATCTCTGTATACTATGGATTCTTATAAATAGAAGATTACCTTAGGGCCCAATGCATTGATTTGCACAGTGGCCTACGATGCTGCTATGCCAGTTCTGCATACATATAAACATACATACATACATATATATACATACATACATAATATATATGTATGTATATATATATATATATATATATATATATATATATATATGTATATATCTCCCTCTGCATATATATTTATATAAACATTTCGTTTAATATACAAGTTTTTAGATATGAGCTACCAACAGTTTCATGCTTGTGAAACAATAATTCTGCAAATTAATCATATAACATTTTTAGAATTTTTAGTTGAATGAATCGACTCCAGTACTTGTTTTTTTTTGTTTTTTTTGTTTTTTTTGTTTTTTTTTTTGTTAAGTCTGGTACTTATTCTATCGATCTCTTTCGTCAAACTGCTAAGTTACAGGGACAAAAACACACCAACACCAGTTGTCAAGCATTGGTGGGCAATAAACATAGATAGACACAAAGACACATACACACACACACACACACGCACACACATACATACATATACAGGCTTTTTCCATTAGCCAAATCCATTCATAGGGCTTTGGTCAGCCTGATGCTATAGTAGAAGACACTTGCCCAAGGTTCCACACAGTGGGACTGAACTTAGAACAATGTGGTTGGGAAGCAATCTACCACAGAGCCACACTTGATATATATATGTATGTATATATGTATATAGTCATGGCTGATGCTGGTGTCACATTATTAGCACCCATGCCAGTGGCATGTAAAAAGCAGCTTTCAAGCATTAGGCCTCACAGAGGCAAAGTGGATGAGCTGCTTTCAAGTGTTTGGCCTCACGGAGCCAATGACCAAGACCTTTGGCATTATGTCATGCTTGAAAAGAAAACCCATCAAGCTGAGCAAAACTGCAGTTGTGTCAGATACTGGTGTCATGCAAATGGCATCCATGCTGGTGGCATGTAAAAGCACCCATTACATTCTCAGAATGGTTGGCATTAGGAAGGGCATCCAGCCATAGAAATCATGCCAAATCAGACTGGAGTTTGGTGCAGCCTCCCAGCTTGCCAGCCTTGCTCAAACCATCCAACCCATGCCAGCATGGGCAACAGATGTTAAATGATGATGATAATGATATGTATGTATCTATGTATGGTAGCTGTCAAGTCACTTTCAAGCACAACTATTTTCTTATTATAGTTATATGCTTATAACAGTTTTGTTAAATTCTGTGCAATGGTAAATATGAACCAAGAAACAATGATTGCAACATCTTTGTCAGAAAAATTAATCGGTTAACAACTTTTTTTCATTTCTTTCATTCCTTTTCTTTCCTTCTTCTTCAAATTCTTCATTTTCTTAATCAATAGAATCATTTTGACAGCGAAATTTATTAAAACCCTGTTCAGATTTCATTCGTATCATTGTCACATAAAATATATCATCCAATAAGATTACCATTTACTGTGTTGGTGAACTGGAACTGAAAATGATACTTTTTTTCTTCAACTTTCTAACATATCTTATGAATCAGAGAAAGTAACAGACAGACTCCTTCACCCCATTACACCCATTGACCCACTAACCAAATTGTACAGTTATCTTCAGCAAAACAATTTTAACTAAAGTGATGACAAAAAAAGCCCTTGGTTCTTTGTGAAAATGTAATCTTTGTTAACTTTTGTTTGTTACATATTCCTCAATTTCTACTTTGTTCAGTACCAGTTTCTTAACATATAGCTAAATCTCTCTCCTCCCTTGTATGTATGTATTTATATATGCGTGTATGTATGTATGTATGTATGTATGTATGTATGTATGTATGCATGTATGTATGCATGTATGTATGCATGTATGCATGTATGCATGTATGTATGTATGTATGTATGCATGTATGCATGCATATATGCATGTATACATAAATACATACATACATCTGCACATATACAAACATACATATATACATACAAAATACCCTGTAGTTGATATTGAAATTCCAATGAAGGAGCCTTGGATCTAGGTTAGAAACCGGTTCTTTCTCTATCAACAAGAAACCTTGAAATAAAACTGAACAATGGCACACACACACACACTCTCTCTCTCTCTCTCTCTCTCACACACACACTCTCTCTCTCTCTCTCTCTCTCTCTCTCTCTCTCACACACACTCTCTCTCTCTCTCTCTCTCACACACACACACACACACACATATATATATTTATATATATATGAGGGGGTGATGAAAAGCACCTGGATTTAAGGGTATCACAAAAGCCCTGGCTGGAGGCCCATCCTTCTGAGTTTTTTTTACAGCACTTAGAAAAACTGAAGGACAACTACAATAAGTGTCTGAATCTGAGAGTGGAATATGTTGAATAATATCATAATTAACTAATGCTCCTGTATTTTCTTTTACTCAAAGCCAGGAATGTTTCAGCCCCAACCCACTGTATTTATATAAATCATCGTCATCATCATCATTTCACATCTGATTGTCCATGCTGGCATGGGTTAGACTAGTGGTTCTCAGGCAGAGTCCATTTGGCCCTGGGACTCCATGTAAGATTTTGTTTTTAAAGTTTAGGTGCAATAAATTCATTATACTTCTATAATACACAAAATATTCTAACATTATTTATACAATTTCGATAAATAATTAATTATAAATATATTATGGCATATTTTTAAGCATTGAATGGGTATGGGGGTTCTGTTGAGTAAAATAGGATTCAAAGGGGTCCATAGGTAAAAAAAATAGGTGGTGAGCATGAGGTGGGGGGAAAAGGAGGTGTTGGGAAGATGGGTTTGTGTGAAAGATTTGTTCCCCTACCCACCATACAGATCATGTGCAGGGTGGCGAGTTTGGACATAAAGGACATGCCCTAATGGCCTTGATTTTACTTAGGCGGGCCATTCTTCACAAATACACACACAGACACAGACACACACACACACACACACAAAGATAGTTAGATAGCATGTGTGTGTGTGAGTGGGTATATTTGTGTGTGATTTTAATAAATCAAGCATTTATCTTTGCATATTAAAAAAGGGTAAAAACCTCCTTTAGTCATGAATAATCATGGGATTGCACCTAGGAAGTCCCCCTCTAAGGCACAAGCCTGGGCAAGGTTGTTTATGGAAGACCAGCAATTGCCAATGCATACCAGCCACCCCTCTCCACTCCACCGATATTATCCAAGGGAAAGGCAAAGGCTGATAGAGCTTGACACCAGTGATGTCACAACTCATTCCTACAGCTGAGTGAACTGGAGCAATGTGAAATAAAGTGTCTTGCTCAAGAACACAGCACACAGCCCGGTCCAGGAATCAAACTCAATGCCTCAAGATTGTGAGCCCGAAGCTCTAACCAACGAGCCATGCATATTATCCAGACAATAAATGTGATCTGCTCTTTCTTGTATATGTCTACATGTCTCATCTGCTGAAGATGAGGTAGAGTAATTACTCTAGATGACATCTACTGAGACAGAAATCCATGTCCACAGCTGTCCTCTTGTCTTCAGGTAATCATATTGCATTTTCTTGAAAGGCATGTTAATGCTGGAGAAATTCTTGATTCTTTAGATTATCTCCCTTCCTTATTTTGAGTTGGCACCAATTGCCACCAAGCAATTGTTCTACCCACTCAGAGAGGGGAGATAATCCCAAGAAATCAAGAATTTACCTTGCATATTATGTAATGTATCCTTTTGCATCATTTTCGCTCAACTACATTCCACTGGTCTGTCAGTTATTTTTTGTAGCACATTTCCTTTTCATACACATACATTCTTTCTGATTTAGTGGTTTCAGTCTTTGTACTGTGATCATGCTGGAGTAGAGTGTTCAATAATTATATGTAATTGATTAAAAAGCATTTGTTTGTTCTTGGTTGTTTTTTTATTGAGACCAAGTGCTGTTTACTTGGTATTTCATAAAGTTACCCTTTCTTCAAATTTTATCCTTAACAAAAATACAAATTGCAAACAAAACACACACACACACACACACAAACACATTCACACATAATAAAAACAGCAACAACAACAACAACAATAAATAAAGAAGAATTATATCCAACCTTAATTTTGTAACCAAAGTTGACGGAAATATATTCTTTTACAAAACACATGGCAAATACCCAAATCTCTAATAGACTGTGCTATATTTCATTCTATTTTATTTTTTATTTTTGTATTAGTTTAATTCTATTCTATGTTCTTATTAATTTGTTTTGTTGTTGTTGTTGCTGCTGCTGCTGTTGTTGTTGGGGTAGGTGGAGAGCTGGATGAGTGGGTGGGTGTAGATTTGAAGAGCAAACATCCTACTGTAATTTTAAAAAAAGAAAGTAAAAAAAAAATATCACATAAATATATAGAGTAAAAAAATACCCCCATACACACACATACACACACACACACACACACACACACACACACACACACACACACACACACACACACACACACACACACACACACGTACATATACAAAATACGAAAAAAAAGAAAAATTGGTCAATTTTTTCTGCTCCATTTTAGTTGCTTTATAGGCAAAATCAAACAGTTGTTTAGAAAGAAGGATGTTGTTTAGTATCTGTGTCAGAAAATATATCTCTTAAGAAACAATAACAACAACAACAGCAACAGGTCCTCCAACAATAAAGAAGTATATATACATGTATGTGTATATATATATGTGTGTGTGTGTGTGTGTGTGTGTGTGTGTGTGTCCATGTATGTATATATATGTATGTATATATATATATATATATATATATATATATATATATATATATATATATATGTATGCATATATGTATATACATACATATATACACACACATATATATAGTCCTCCAGGCAATAACAGAAGAATTCAAGACAGGCTGCCACTGGGAGCTTCTCTATGCTGATGATTTTGCTCTCATAGCTGAATCACTCCCAGAACTAGAGAAGAAATTTCAGGTGTGAACCATTGCAGATATGTTGCGATTAAGAAGACTTGGCAAGTAAAGTGAGATCACAGCCATAGCTTATACCAGTGTCGCATAACCAGCCCATTTAAAAGTACCCTTGAATCATTGGGCAATACGCTGCACTTGAGATGACCTACTGAGTCAAGTAAAATTAAAATCAAAATCAAAAGCCAATCAAGATTGAAATCAAAGTGGAAACTGTAGTTGTGGCCCCATGTTGGTGGCACGTAAAAAGCATCCACTACACTTTCAGGGTGGTTGGCATTAGGAAGGGCATCCAACTAGAAACCTTGCCAGATCAGACGGGAGCCTGGCACAGCCTACTGGCTTGCAAGTCCCCAGTCAAACTGTCCAACCCATGCCAGCATGGAAAACGGACGTTAAACGATGTTGATGATGACACACACACACATATATATATATGTACATATATATATATATATATAAGAATGGGATTTGCCCACTCTATAGGAGCAAATCATGGAACACCATAGAAAGGACTAAGAAGAAAATAGGGAAGGCAAGCTCATGGTACGATAGCCACAAGTACCAGAGCGTCATGTTCGTCGACACCACCCCTAGAGGCGAACTGGCGTACCGCTTTAGAAGGGCCCTAGACAAACTTAAGCTAAGAATTAAGGTTGTTGAAAGGCCAGGCAACCCTATTAAATCCCTTATCAGTAGAACATACCCTTTCAGTAGAACCCCCTGCTCTGATAGGAACTGTATCGTATGTAGATTTAGCCGACAAACGAACTGCAAAACCAGAAATGTGGTCTATAGTATAAGATGTACAGAGGGACGATGCAGAAATAAGACAATGACATATGTAGGCGAAACAGCAAGGAGCATAGGGGAGCGGGAAAACGAACATTGGAGGGAACTTAAGGAAGGGAAGAACTCATCAGTTCTGTACCAGCACGCTGAGCAAGAACATAGAGGCTCAATCAACAACATAGAAATTAAAATCTTATCTACACATAGCAGTGATGCAGCACTTAGACAAATTACTGAAGCTACACACATAATAGAAGAGAAACCTAGCCTGAATAGGAAACTAGAATGGAACACTAACACACACCACTAACAAACCACAAACCACAGCATGTGACAACATGTTACCCATAAACCAATAATAATATGAACAAAGTATAATACAATACATAGATAAACAAATGGAATTAAATACTACATACGTTAACAAAATTTAATTAAACACAAAAAAAAACAAAAAACACACACATGAACAAATAAATAAATAAAAACAAATACAAACGAACACGTATTAACAGAGTATATAGGTGATACAGACACTCCCCATACACACATGCACTTACAAAAGACACAGACACATTGAAGGACACGCATGCGTAGACACATACAATAGGAATACAAAATACAAAATGGCTGATAGTTAGCAAGGTGAGACACACATAAGAAAGAAGGAAACAAAGGACCACTGATGAGGTCACAGAAGTGTGACGAAAGAACTCTGGCCGAAATAAGATTAAGATTAATGTAATATAAAGCTGAAGCAAATTAACACCAAATATACAGTGCGTGTGTTTTTATTGGCTAAACTGGCAATATGACCATCCCCAAGTACAACAATATATATATATATATATATATATGTATATATACACACACTTACACACACATACACACACACACCCATCTGACTGTCAGAGTAGCATCTGCCTGTTTCCCACCCACCCACGTCCCTCCCCCTCCCCATGTCCCACTCCCATCCCATGACCTCACCCTACTCCAGTCCCTCATCCACCTACCATATCATATTGTCCACAGCTCAACCACAATATCGTCAGCTACACCATAATATATCATCATATCACACACACACACACACACACACACTATCAACACCACTGCCACCACCATCACTATCAAACAATCATTACTTCTTCCACCATCACCGTAAACATCACCACCGCCACCGTAATCAACCTATCATTATCCCCACCACAGTCACACTATCACTTTCAACAAACAGTATCCCCATCACAACACACCACCACCACCACTGCTGCAGCATATACTGTCTCACGCAACTATTACTACTACCACACATTAACACTGCAAAGGATCACCACCAACACCTCACACCATATACTGTAACATGACACATAACCATGATCACCAATTCCCACCACAACCACACAGTATAAAAAAAACCCCAAGAATCACCACCACAACCAGTACCAACACCACCACCATCACTACCATTACCACCACCACCACACCATAATATCATTACACAAGACTAAATCAAGTCCAGTGACAAGACAACTTCCTTTTAAAGAAAAAGGAGATGGCAAAACAAAAATATTTTAAGAGTAGTATTACATGAAATACATGCATATATATATATACATACATATATATACATATATATATGCTTATATATATATATATATATATATATATATATATATATATATATATATATATATATATATATATATATATGTATACATATATATATATATATATATATATATATATATATATATACAAATATATATATGCATATATACATACATATATATATACATATATATACATACATAAATATATATATATATATATACATATATATACATACATAATATATATATATACATATATATATACACATATACATATACATATATATACATTTATAAATATATATATACATAAATATATATATATATATTTAAAAAAAAAAAAAATTTTTATATAAAGGGCATTAACTGTGTAGTAATGCCTCATGCTTCGAGGGACTAAATAAGTCAAAAACTACCAAAAAATAAGCAACATATTTACTGAAAGCGAGGGAATGCAGCTTTCAAAATTTATCTCTTAAAAACATTTAACTTAACGGTAGACCACTGGTTTCTCAATCAAATACAGAAAAACTGTGAAGTAACCTGCATTTTTTGTTCATCAGTACACGTATGGTCAAGATACATAAAAATAAACAAGAATCAACATACCACGATGTAGTCACCACAGTACGATGACTTCTGTCCATAATTATATATCCATGAAAGAGATTTGAATTTATCCGGTTGCATCTCAGTAACATGTGCTTATACAGAATAATATTCAGCACTGAATATATTCTAATTATTTATAATATAATATAGGATAAATTCTTTATAAGAATTTATCAAGTAGTCAGCGTGAAAAAAACCTCATAATGAAAAAAATAATGAAAAAAATTTCGTAATGAAAAAAATTCATCATTTTTTCATAAATATAAATAATTTTATATAAAGGGCATTAACTGTGTAGTAATGCCTCACGCTTCGAGTGACTAAATAAGTCAAAAACTACCGAGGGAAACCTGGAAAGTTCCGAGAATGAGCTACTTCCTGGAAAATTCCGTGGATTAGCTACTTTCTGGAAAGTTCCGAGGATGTGACTTCTTGGAAAATCCCGAGGAGTTCCTGGAAAGTTCCGAGGATGGGGTTTCTTCGAAAGTTCCAAGGATATCCTGGAAAGTTCTGAGGATTAGCCAGTTTCCTGGAAAGTTCCGAGGATTAGCCAGTTCCTGGAAAGTTCCGAGGGTGGGATTTCCTGGAAAGTTCCGAGGATGGGACTTCCTCGGAAGTTCCGAGGATTTCATGGAAGGCCCGAGGTTGGTGTTTGCTGGAAATTTCCGAGGATTAGCTACAACCTGGAAAAGTTCCGAGTACGGGACTTCCTGGAAAGTTCCGAGAATGGTACTTCCTGGAAAGTTCCGAGGATGGGACTTCCTGGAAAATTCCGAGGAATTCCTGGAAATTTACGAGAATGGGGCTTCCTGGAAAGTTCCGAGGAATTCCTGGAAAGTCCCGAGGCTCAACTACTTCATGGAAAGTTCCGAGGCTGGGATTTGCTGGAAAGTTCCGGGGATTAGCTACTTCCTGGAAAATTTTGAGGAATTCCTGGGAAGTTCCGAGGATTTCCTGGAAAGTTCCGATGATGGGACTTCCTGGGAAGTACCGAGGATTTCCTGGAAAGTTCAGGGATGGGACTTCCTTGAAAATACGAGGAATTGCTGGAAAGTTCCGAGGGTGTGATTTCCTGGATAGTTCCGAGGAGTTCCTGGAAAGTTCCGATGATTAGCTACTTCCTGGGAAAAGTTCCGAGAATGGGACTTCCTGGAAAGTTCCGAGGATGGGACTTCCTGGAAAATTCCGGGGGATTTCCTGGAAACTACCCTCTCCATCCCCACTCCCACATACCCCACCTCTACTCACACAACCTCACCCCAAACCCAAGTCTCCCTCAGTTTGCTACACCCCTACACCGCCACACCACATCACACACCACCACACCATCATTCACATGTCCACACATTACAGATGCATGCATCCACATGTCAAAGTCACCAGCCCCTATCCACATGCACACACTTACACTCACATACACATGCACCTTTATTTTGGGATCACCAGTACTTTATTACCTCTCCTTCTTCCTAGCTCTCTTGTCTAACTACCTTTGTCCAGCCAGTTGCCATGATTGATCACTAACTCCAAAAGTTTTTTATTTTCTCTGTTTATTTCCTCCCGTTCCTTTCTGCTGAAGAGCATAGGCTCAAAATGTAAAAGACTTTCTCACCTTCCCGAGCGTCAAACTAATACACCTGCTTGTTGTTTATACACCTGTCTTCGTCTTTTGTTTTTCTGTAAATTTCAACTATATATATATATATATATATATATATATATATATATATATATATATACATGTATGTGTGTGTGTGTGTGTGTGTGTGTGTGTATGTATATATATTTACATATATTTTGAGTGTTAAACTCATACACTAGTTAAAACTTGACTCACCTCTGTTGTTTACTTTTTGCGCTTATTCTTACTTAACATGATACAAATGTGTGTATTCATGCAAGTATATATATATATATATATATATATATATATATATATATATATATATATATATATATATATATATGCATGTATGTATATTTCATCTTTGTTTCAGTCAAACTCAGCATTCCAAGGTGCAATGTTGAAACAACATAATCATTTCATAAATGCTGATTTTATAAAATAAAAAGACATTTAACTCTACTTACATTGTGCATTGAGTATTTTCCATTTGAGAGTAGATACATGTTAAAACCAACAGACTTTTGTTATGTGTAATTACATCTATCTATCTATCTATCTGTCAATATACATATATATGTATCAGCATATATGTAAACGTGCGCGCGTGCACACACACACACACACACACACACACACACACACACACACACATGCACACACACCCACATACACATACAGCCAATGGTGGGCTGCCAAAATTGTAACAATCTGTTCACTTGCCTGCCAACATTTTAAGAACTGGTTCGTTAAGCTTCCAAATTTTTAAGCACAGGTTCTGTATAAAAAATTCTAAATTTGGTAATAAAATAATATCACTCCATTAATACAATATTGAAATAAAATAAAAACTAGTGATAGTCTGCTCTAGAAAAAAAATCAGTTAAAGTTGGTAAAATATGTAGTTTATTTGCCACAAGGATTGTAGCATATATAGTTAGCTACTTTATCCTTTCATCTCAGAGTAAAGAAGTTAAGGTTAAAAAGGAAGTTGAAAGATCAATTCAATTGAGAGAGAGTTCACCAAGTAAGAAGGGCTATATAAGGTTATACACCTGGGAAACACAAGTGCAGGACCACCATGCCTGTCAAAGCTGCATCAACAGAGGTGCCACCTATCAAGAACAGAGCAGTATTGCAGGGGCACAAAGAAAACATGAACTATGCAAGTTGAGAGCCAATTCTTTGCTTTCTGACCCAACAGACCAACATTTCCCGACCTGCAGCAAAGCCTTCTGAGCAAGCATCATGGGAGAAGAAGACAAGACACACTGTGCCTCGTTTTCTGCTCCCATGTTATGTCATCATCAACAACAATAGATGAACTAATCATTATCATCATCATCATCATCATCATTTAGTGTCCACTTCCTGTGCTAGCATGGGTTAGACAGTTTGACTGGAACTGGTAAGCCAGAGAGCTGCACCAGGTTCCAGTCTGATTTGGCAATGGTTTCTATGGCTGGATGCCCTTCCTAATGCCAACCACTCCAAGAGTGTCGTGGGTGCCTTTTACATGTCACTGGCACGAGTGCTTCTATGTGTCACTGGCATGAGTGCTTTTAATAATAATGATAATAATAATAATAATAATAATAATAATAATAATAATAATAATAATAATAATAATAATAACGATGATGATAATAATGATGATGATGACGATGATGATGATTTCTTTATTAACCACAAAGGTTTACATTAAGAAAAGCATTATGGATCGCGCATGACAACACAAAGAATGTGCATATGTATGTGTGTGAGTGTGTGTTGTTTGTGAGGTTTTTGTGCGTAAACAAGACTAACAACATTTTAAAAATCAACAATATGTGATCCTCAATAGGAAAGAGACGTTCAAGGGCTGCTCATGGAAAAAACCCATAAAAAACCATGGGTACCCTGATTTTTGGGGCAGATGCTTTTATTCTGTGCTTTTTCCAACTACAAGCATATGCTCAGGGCATGTCTGTTCATTCGCACCATTCTCGCCACTTTCATCTACCTTTCAGCAACTGGCTAAAAGACAACACTTCTCTCTCTACCCTAATTTTCCTTTTCAAGTGAAACTTGAAGAAGTTCATCAGGGACTGGCCAAAGAGAAAAGTGTTTGTCTTCAGCCTCTTCAATCTCATCCTCCACACAACCTCTTTCACCATGGCCACCAGGCATATAAAAACAGCCTTTCCTTCCCAGTTAAAGGAAGGCGGAGGGGAAATCTTCATGATGGATTCAGTTGACAGTCAGATCTGTCCCATATGTGACAGCAGGTGTTCAATATAAACCCACTGGTCAGCAATGCTTGGACACTGGATGCAGGACCATCTTATTGTCCTGTGTGCATCTCGGACATGCTTAGCTGATGGCATTTCTGTGTCTGTAAAGTTATCTCAAACAAGTAAAGCTCTCAGGTAGCACTGCCAGGCCAGAGACTTTTGGAAGTTATCCATCGGTTCCGGCCCGAAAGTTCTCCAGAAAAAAGCAACTAGCTGATCTTTTTTGATGCCTAAGGTCTCCTCAAGAATGTTGTTGCACTTTTCCACTAATTGTCTTATATAAAATAGACCTGTGTGCGTGTGTGTGTGTGTGTGTGTGTGTGTGTGTGTGTGTGTGTGTGTATTTGCTTTTAACGTGAAAACAGCTATGTGAATTGCTTCCATACTTGGGATGCATGAACAATTTGACCTCGGATACACAATTGGGTCTTCAGTTTTTTTTTTTTTTAATCAAAAATAGATAATATTGCTTTATATATATATATGATTCACTTCTTTAAAAAGGTTTTTCAATGTCAACTTCCAGTATTGATGTAGCAATGGCAGAATTTTCTGTTTTCATTTGCAAAGTCTTTCACTCTCTATTCTAATGTTTTCATTTCAAGTTTTAATTCGCTATTTGCAAAACGAGCTTTCATTTATATGATTTTTTCATATCATGTTTATTTCATTCATTGTTTGTAATGTTCTCTCTCCTCCTCTCTATCTCTCTGACACACACACAAGTCGGTCACACATGCACGCATGTTTTTGTATGTATGTTTGAATACATTTATGTATGTGTGTGTGTCTGTGACAGAGAGAGAGAGAGAGAGAGAGCGAGAGAGAGAGAGAGAGAGAGCGAGAGAGAGAGAGAGAGTCAGTCAAGGGGTGTGTTGTCATGTATATGTACATACATAAATACATATGATTACATCTTTTTGCGTGTATGTGTGTGTGTGTGTATTTGTGAGGGAGAGAGTGATGTCTAAGTGGTACTCACCCGCTCGCTCTCACATGCACACACGCACACATACATACAAAAAGATGTATGCATATTTATTTATGTATGTATGTATACATGACAACACACCCCTTCTCTCTCTCTTTCACACACACACACTCATGCAGTATCAAACATTAGATGAAATGGATGTGTCTGTGTGTGTGTGCATGCATGCATGCATGCGTGCGTGCATGTGTGGGGCATTCCACAATTGTCATTTATTTCAATCACTCTTGTGAAGATATTCATTTAACTCATGATGTTTTCATTTAATCTCTATTTTAACTTTCAAAAAAGGTTCTGAGAACAATGTTCTCACTCTCTACAAGAGGAGAGAGAGTAGATGTAGATGATCAGTATTCTACAGTGAAACAAAGATGAGTACAGATAGCCACAACCAATGTTGAATTCTGCAACTCTGTTAACTCTATTAAGTATGTTTGCAACTATATAAACAAAGGCGCAGGAGTGGCTGTGTGGTAAGTAGCTTGCTCACCAACCACATGGTTCCGGGTTCAGTCCCACTGCGTGGCACCTTTGGCAAGTGTCTTCTACTATAGCCTCGGGCCGACCAAAGCCTTGTGAGTGGATTTGGTAGACAGAAACTGAAAGAAGCCCGTCGTATATATGTATATATATATATGTATGTGTGTTTGTGTGTCTGTGTTTGTCCCCCCACCATCGCTTGACAATCGATGCTGGTGTGTTTACGTCCCCGTAACTTAGCGGTTCGGCAAAAAGAGACCGATAGAATAAGTACTAGGCTTACAAAGAATAAGTCCTGGGGTCGATTAGCTCGACTAAAGGCGGTGCTCCAGCATGACCACAGTCAAATGACTGAAACAAGTAAAAGAGAGTAAAAGTTTAGATGCTGCAACATACACTCTTATGCAGAATGGTAGTCAGCTGATAAATAACAATGACGAGGATGCACGGTATGACAGGAAGATACATCAGTACCAATGAGGCTTTTTGGCGCATCTTCAGTTTTCCCATTCATGAGAGGCACCCAGCCATCATTCACCTGAGTGTCCACCTAGAGAGTGGCCACAGGGTTATCTTTACAAAACAAACAGCCTTGCAACAAGCACTTTCTCCAAAGGAAACAACCCTTACCGCCTTTTTTAAGTTGTGTCAAGTAGATGAAGATGCAAGAAAACTCCTTTACCTTCAATTACCCAAGTATGATACCTGAAGAAACAATAACTGGCACAAGAGGAAATGGGCTGACGCTCTTGCAAGAGTTTACAGTGTCCTCCCCCCACCACAAGCCAGGCAGAATGCTGTGACTTATGGCTCCTTTTGCATGAAGTGGTCTCAAATCATTCCAAGATTCGAGGAGGGTAAATGGTCATTTGTGTGAAATTTATAGGGAAGCATGCTATCAACAAGGCTTTTTAGAAAATTAAGAGCATTGGGACCTTGTTTTGACTGAAGCATTAGTATCAGATTCTCCGAGGAAACTCCATAACCTTTTGGTAATTATACTGAACATGTGTCAACTTGGCAGTCCCCTACAGCTTTGGATAAAACATTGTGAGGACATAGCTGAGGACTTAAAGCATGCAGTTCAACAGGCAAACCCAGATATCAATATTCAGTTCACTGAAACAATTTTTAACCAAGCACTGATTGAAATCGAGGATCAAGTTTTGGCCATGGGAGGCAAAAATTTGCAAGAGTCTGGCTCTGGACTGCCAAAAACAAACTGTTAAATTAGTGATTTAACTTCAAGTGACATAGCAAGAGAGACAAATTATGACATCACAGACTTGGCTGCATTTGTGAATGAACATGAATCTAAACTTCTTCCAGAACAACACTGCATATGATCAAAATTTTCATTTTTTATTATTATCATTATTATTTTTGTATTATGAATTCAGAATTGATTTCCCAATTGACGAATAAATTGTATCCCAATTGAAGAATGAATTGAACTCAGAATAATAAATCACTATACAACATATTTTGCTTTTTTCTTCCAATATATAAGGAATAATTTCATTCTCAGGCAATGCCAAGTACCTCTGCTAGTACTCTATAAAAAGCTAAAGTGGACGTTCTACTGATCACACTGTCTGATTGACTGAGGGCTGTAAGTACTTGAAGATATTCCACTTTCTAAATGCTCCCCCTTGGTCTCTGTTTTACCCAGGACTACAGCTCTATTAAAGAAACTAGCTGCAGAAATACATAACTGGCGAACAGTAACCACACATGTTCACCATCAAGCTCATGTCTGCACATCATCAACCATGGCATGCCCAGACCACCACACAGTGGGTGCTGATTGCAGATAGACTGCCTCACCATTGGGATGTGTCCCTTCCACAAGAAGAGGAAGAGTATATGCTCCAGTGTAATCAGACGGTGGCTAGGACAAGGCATGATGGTCAAGCAATAGTAGATGAAGGTCATGATATATGCATTAGCCACCTCAGCTCGACCTTTCAGGGATAGCTTTCTCTTGGCCCATTTCTGGGTGAGAGTAGTCACCTTGCTTGTTATCTCATCCCAGTTTTTGGCCATCTGGAGGTCTGGATCGAACCAGACCCCAAGAAATTTAGTCGGTCTGTCTGTCCAGCACCCAACGACACAGTTGGATGGCATGGACTTGCTTCTCCAGGTGCCAAGCCACAATCCCACTGATTTTTCCTGGTTAATTGTTGCTCCTGAAACTGCCTCACATTCCTTGAGAGTGGTGCCAATCACTACGGTGATGTTGTTGGCATATGCTGACATGCATCTCCCACATCCTAGGTCATGCAGGATGCCTCTCAACGCCTCCAGTTTGTGTAGTAGTGGTTTAAGCATCAGTACGTACAAAAGAGATGATAGGGGAGAATCTTACCAAACCAAGCATATGATGTTGAATGACTCTGTGAGGTGACTGTTCACTCTGACCACTGAACAGATGTAGCTGTGCATTGCAGTGATCTAGCTTCTGAGTACAGGCCCAAAACCAGCTGCCTTAGGACCATCACCAGGTATAGATGGTCGATCCTATCAACAACTGATCTAAATTGATTAGGGCCCCACTCATGCCAGGTTCTTCAGCTACTTTCTCTATGATGCATTGCATAAGGTGGAGGTTGTTGTGGATGAATCTTTTCAGGATGGCACATGTCTGTGCTTCCTCTACAAGATCCCCAATGACAAGTGCCAACCTTGTAGCTAACACCTTGGCCATAATTTTGAACACTACATTCAGCAGAGTTATGGGCCTAAAGTTGTCAATACAATCCCCCCTCATTTAGGTCTTTTCTCAGCAACGCCACCACTCCTCAGCTCACAAACTTAGGAATTCTCCCGTTCTGTTGCCAGTTGCAGTAAACGTTTGCTAAGATGTCACTGAACAAGTCTAGCATGTAAGCATAAAGCGCGTAGGGCAGACCATCCAAACCCAGTGATTTACTCCTCATGCAACTAGCCATTGTTTCCTATATTTCAAAGGCTGTTATCAGCCTTTTGCAGCACTCCACTTCGGTTGCCAAAAGTCTCAGCAACCTGTTGAGGTAGGACATGAAATCCACCCTGTGACACAGCTGACTGCTCCTTTCAAACAGTTTAGCGAAGCACCGCTGAAAGGCCGCACACATCTGTCTTGGATCAGTTATCATTTGCCCATTTTGGTCTGGCAAGGATTGGATCGTGGATTTATTGTCACACCGTGCTTCTGCCACTTAGGCCCATTGAATGGCTTTCACCCCTTCATGTCTAAGTGCAGTGCTTTAGCTCTGACAATGCAACCATAATGGTTTGTGTTGAAGAATTGGTTGAGTGCCAATCTCGCTGTAAGCATGTCAGTCATGAAGCCCTTTCTAAAAGCCTCATCTAACTTTGTGACTAGTTCTGTCTCTACTCTGTTTCTTTCTGCTGCTAGTCCTTTGCTAAACCTTAATGATTCTATTCTAATCACCCTCCTCAGGGAAAACCACCATTTATTGTTGATTATTGCCCCTGTCAATGCCCTGTTAACTAGTTCACTAATCTGGTCTCTGAAATCTTTATGCGCTGGCAACAATGTGTTCAGCTTCCAGTAACTGAGTCCCTGTCTATAAAGCCTATCTAAGTCGATTGTACAGATCACAAATTTGTGGTCTGTGTAGTCAACTATTTTAAACCATGGACAACCTATGCTATCCTTATCTGCTACTCTACAGAATACCCAATCTATATATGATCTGGATGATCCAATGCGGTTTGACCAGGTCCACACCAGCACATCCAGGAAATCCAGTCGATACCTGTCAAACAGTTGGAATTATCTGAGCAGGTTTGTGAAACTTTTGCACTCTCCTCTCCTGTCTGATAAACCTACACAGTCCTACCTTACATCTAAAACTCCATTCCAATCTCCTACACACTAAAGAGCGGGACATTCCCAGGAAAGTTTCCAGACATCTGAAAAAATCTGGTTGTCCTGCCTCTGTCAGGGCACATATGGCAACTAACTCGAAAGTATGTCCTTCGCTATCTGTCATGTCCAGGACCACTGACTTACTTTCTGGATCCAGGAAGATCATCTGTATTGTAAGATCCAGATTTTTCGAAACCATGATGGCAACTTTGCCTCCTGCTCCCGAACTTGGAGATGCATACATCTCATAGTCACTGAAAATAGGTAAAAATTCTTTTAAGCAGATTAACACACATTACAAAAGGAAGTTTTTGTCATAAAAAGACGACACATAAACTTCTTTCCAACAGATCGTTGTTTTAAGTTTTTTAATCTAAAACATGGCAAGATAGTACCCAGCACACTATACAGGCTCATCTGGTTATTGTACTAACAGAGTATGAAACTTACATAGCTCACATTTAAGTCCTACATTTATTAAAAGATATTTATTTCTCAGTGGACTGAGTACTTATTTTGTTGCTCTTACCAATAATGAAACAGTACACTATATGTGTGTGTGTGTGTATGTATGTATGTGTATGTGTGTGTGTGTGTGTGTGGAGAGAGAGAGAGAGAGAGAGAGAGAGATAGAGAGATAGAGAGAGAGAGAGAGAGATAGAGAGAGAGAGAGAGAGCTAAAGAGAGGTTATAATTATCTATCAAAAAAACATAAAACTAGCTAATGTCACAATTTGGTTGTTGGCCAAAACATTTAGATAGAATCAGATGTTTCACCATTTAAATTTGAAACATACATACATAAATACACACATACACGCACAAAATTATATACTCAACCCTACACATACACACACACATATACACATACAGACATTCAAACACACTCACATACATGCATACATATACTAATACAAATACACACACATGTATATATGTATTATTTTAAATACACGAATACATACACACACATACATATATATATTTATTTTCTCGAGGAGATTTTGAATCATTCTGGTCTAAGTTCTGGAGTGAAAATTGAGATTTCAATCAGAATGCATCATGGCTAAATACAATTAGGAAGGAATTCTGTACCAACATCAACAGTAAAACATATACAATCAACCCTGAGATTTTCGCCATAGCTGTAGGAGAAGTACACAATGGAAAGGCACCTGGAAGGGATTTGATAGTTGGAGACTGATGCAAGAAGCTGGCCTTCTACAGAATGCTATTAATATGAATACTCCAAAGAATTATGGATGGCCAGATTGACATAACAAATTGGTTTACTATCACACAGATGAATTTTGTGGCCAAGAACAAAACCACTGAGTTGGGAGAAAACTATGCTTATCGAAACGTTATATAAAAGCTTTATGCCTAGTGGTTAGGTTGTTGCACTCCTAATCACTAGATCATGGGTTTGATTCCTGGATTGAGTGGCATATTGTGTTCTTGGGCAAAACACTTCATTTCACGCTGTTCCAGTTCACTCACCTATAAATGGATATCCCTGCAGCCAACTAGTCTTATGATCAGGGGTAACGTTGGGTTGTTCATCTCACCTGCAGGGTGGCATCATTTGAAAGCTAAAACAATGCAAAGTACATCGTGATCAGTGATGTATAACACCATTTAATCGTTCGGTGGATCATTATATTGCAATATATAAACGTTACACAAACTGGCTATGTGGTAAGAAATTTGCTTCCCAACCACATGGTTCCAGGTTCAGTCCCACTGCATGACACCTTGGGCAAGTGCCTTCTACTACAGCCTTGGGCTGACAAAAGCCTTGTGGGTGGATTTAGTAGATGGAAACTGAAAGAAGCTTGGTATATATATATATATATATATATATATATATATATATATATACACATACACACCAGGGGCTGGATAAAATAATGGAAACACCTAGCATCATAGCATCATAATTTTGAAATATCTATAAAACCGTCAAAAGCTTGTTTTTATGTTTTTTGATTTATTATTAGTGTTGCTTAATATGTTTTGCTAAAATTGCTGTTTCTTTTCAGATGTCATCAGAAAAAGATAATTAAAATTCATTAAAATGACAGATCTATCAGACTTTCAAAGAGGTCAAATTGCTGGTGCTCATATGGCAGGTGCTAGCGTAATGAAAACAGCCGAAACGTTTGGTGGATCAAGAAGTACTGTCTCGAAAGTAATGACAATCTCGGGGTTGAAAACTTCCTCATCGAAACAAAACTCTGGAAGAAAACCAAAACTTTCAGATAGGGACCATCGGAGTCTTACACGAATTGTTAGAAAGGATCACAAAAGTACAGCTGCCAAAATTATTGCAGAGTTTAATGACCACCTCGAGAACCCAATTTTCACAAAAACTGTTTGTTGGGAGCTGCACAAAGCTGGATCTCAGGGGAGGGCTACAATGAGAAAATCACTACTTTCAAAAACAAACATTGCAAAGCATTTAGCGTGGAGTAAAAACCTATAGAATTGGTCCCTAGAGCAGTGAAAGAATGTTATTTTCTCAGACAAGTCATCCTTTACCTTATTTCCAACCACTGGCCGAGTATACATGTGGAGACAGCCAAAAGAAGTATTTGACCCAGACTGCCTTCTTCCAACTGTTAAACATGGAGGGGGATCTGTGATGATCTGGAGGGGCTATATCTTGGAAATCCGCCAACCCAATGGTTTCCCTTCATGGCAGAATTAATAGTCAAGACTATTTCAGCATTTGATCAGGTCAAATTCATCCTATGGTTGTGGAACTGTTTCCAGAGGGAAATGCAATCTTTCAGGATGATAATGTACCAATTCATACAGCTAAAATTGTTACTGAATGGCACGAGGAACATTCTAGTGAAGTTGAACACCTTATCTGGCCACCACAGTCCCCAGATTTCAATATTATTAAATATTTATGGTGCATTTTAGAAAACAAATAAGGAGTCGATATCCTCCACTATCATCACTACAAGAACTGGAGACAGTTTTAGCTGAAGAATGGACAAAAATTCCTTTGGAAACAATTCAAACTTTGTACGAGTCCATACCTCATAGAATTCAAGCTGTAATTACTACCAAAGCGGTCCTACCCCATATTAAAATAAATTTGTTTGAAATTTTAAGGTGTTTCTATTATTTTGCCCAACCCCTGTATGTATGTCTTTGTGTCTGTGTGTGTTCCCCCACCACCACTACAATCGCTTGACAACCGATGATGGTGTCTTTACATTCCTGTAACTTAGTGGCTTGGCAATAGAATAAGTACCAGGCTTACAAAGAATAAGTCCTGGGGTTGATTTCTCTGAATAACAAAGGCTGTGCTCCAGCATGGCCACAGTCAAATGACTGAAACAAACAAAAGAATAAAAGAATAAGCTGTCTCAACCAACTCATCCAGGATCATTGTGAAACTAATTGTATAATGATTGATGAGCAGGCATAATGATTGATGGAAAGGGGTTTGGGAGACGTGTCAAACAAACATTGATAAACAAAACTCTAAAGTAAGAAAACACCACAGAAACCTTGTGATAGTATGGCTTGACAATAAGAACACACTGACTCTATATGGAAGAACAGTCTCTAAACTGAATCATGTATTTGCTGAGTCAAACTATAATGATGATGATTTAGATAGGTTACACCAACCCCAGTGTTCAACTGGTATGTATTTTATCTTCATGGTTGCTGAAGCCTCTGCACCTAGTAAAAGTACCTGCTACCTTAGATGCTGCCATTGAGGGGTCCACAAAGGCTTGGGCAACAATCATCACTCACAATTGATAGCAGAATGATTGTTTCCAATCTTACAAATATTCCAAAGAGAATATTCCAACGAAATAGCTTTCCTGTAATTCTGTTTATTTTGGGGATAAAATCAGTTATTATTTTCATTTTTCTTTTTTCAAAAGTCCAATGGCTACACACTAGGGTTTGCAACTACTAGAGGTACCAATAAAAAACATAATTTCTTTGTGGATGACCTGAAGTTCTATACTAAAAATGTTTACAATACTAAAAACAGCTGAAGTTAATAGCAACATTTTCAGCTGATATTTGAATGGATTTGGCCAAGAGAAGTGTTCTTATCTAATTGCTGCACATGACAAATCAGTCCCCCAAGTCTAGAACTTGTGCATCAATGGTGTCTCTATCTCTTCTGTTCCACACATAAAGGATGCTACAAATACTTAGGCATTGATGAACACATATCATGCAAAGATGCTGTGAACAAAAATAGAGTGATTTCAGAACATTACACTAGACTTTAAAAACTATAACAATCAGAACTTCTTACAAGACAATATCTTACAATACATTCACAGTACCAGGGCTGATACTAACATTTGGGATTCTTTACTGGTAAGTTAGATGAAATCATTGACGCCTGTATGATCCTCACATCAACTGGAAGCTTCCACAGGAACAATGATATAAACAGGCTTTTTTTCAGAAGAGACAAAGGAGGTAAAAATTTGAGTTCATTGCAGATAGGTTTTGATGTTGTATAGTATCTCTCAGTTAGCAACTGCTTAAAAACAGCAGCAAAAATAAATATATGAACTAAGTATGGAAAAGCAAAGGCAATAAAATCCTATTTGGCAGTGAGTTCTTCAAGACAATACCAAAACAGCTGCACTACCATACCTCAAAAAAAAAAAATCTAAATGTGAAATGACCAACATACCAAAAACAGACTTGGCAAGGGTATGTTTTCTGAAGCTTTGAAGCTGACACTAATATCAACAAGATGTGCAGTCTTTCTCGGACTTTTAAGAGATCACTACCAAATATCTAATGAACAAAAGAGACAGTGCAGCATTTGGAGTCCCAAAGCTGCAACCAAAATTGTTGATTCTGCCACATTTCTGTGAAAGATATCACACATGTGGTCAGCATCAGCAGCTGCCCCAAAATATCAAGGTACTACTTTCCTCTGAAACATGATATAGCCACTAAAGAAATTTACAATGCTACCCCCAATCCAAAAGAATCCTGGGATAAATATAGAGAAACGTAGAGGGTAAAGGGTACAGACCACCTTCAGTCATGAATGACCATAGGATTGCACCTAGAAAGTTACCCTCCAAGGCATAAACTACCACTTCTTCCAGAATTTGGATAACTTTTTGATAGAAAAAAATTCAATTCTGACAATGCTGTAAAACAGACCTCCCAAGATTTTATTGACTCTAGATTGCCAGGCTTTTACAGTTGTAGGCTGGACAAGCTACCTCTGAAATGGCGAAAGTGTATTGACAATATGGGTGCATACTTTGATGAATAAAATTATTCCTTGTATTCATAAAACATTAACAAACTTTTTTTCTTTTCTACAAATTTCATACTTGAAGACCTAATAAATGTTTTGGGACCAATGAGTAAAAACATGTGCCATAGAGGTTAGCTACCTTGGTGTGAATATCTATTCAAAAATCAAATAGAAAGGTGACTACAGACAGTCACTTTGAAACTTTGGTACACTTCATTTTGTGAGAAAATTCCTCAGAGACAGTCTGAATAAGCTAGGATTTTCAGAAAAAGAAATGAAGCTACAAATTTGCACATTAGATATACAATCTGTAAGTGGAACAATAAAGATATACAAGACTTTTTTCCATCATATATGACAGTGATTTTGTTTTCTGTATTCCAAGGATGGAGCATTGTATTTTTAGTAGAAGCTAGCGCTTAACTTGCAGGAAGAATTTCAAATAATTTTAAATAGTACACACACACACACACACACACACATACATACACAAACACATACATACACAAACTCATATCTACATACATATATTGTTAACCGAATATTCATTTGACCAACATCAGACAACAGGGCTGGTATATAAAATATATATTTCTCCAGAGGTGACTAATAAATATACAGATAGTTATTTTTTAATATCATTAAATGGTAATTATTTCTTAATATTTAGTTTTAATTTGTGAATTCACTGGAGGAGACAATGAATAATAGAAGTTATAAAACTAGGAATGAGATTTAGCTAATGTATGTGTATGTGGATGTATGTATGTATGAGTGTATATATGAGTGTGTGTATGTGTATATGCGTGTATACATTTCTATATATGTGTGCACGTCTATGTAATATCTATTGATTTATCTATCTATCTATCTATATATCTATTTATATATATGTATGTATATATATAAGCATGTATATATGTGATACATATATATATATATGTATATATATGTGTGTGTATATATATATATATACATATACATATATATGTATGTATATATGCATATATATGTGTATATGTATATATATATATATATATATATATATATATATATATATATATATATATATATATATATATATATATATATATGTATATATGTATATATATATGCATATATGTATATGTATATATATGTGTATATATATATTTATATATATGTATATATGTGTGTATATATATCATCATCATCATCATCATCATCATCATCATCATCATCATCGTTTAACGTCTGCTTTCCATGCTAGCATGGGTTGGACGATTTGACTGAGGACTGGTGAAACCGGATGGCGACACCAGGCTCCAATCTAAATTTGGCAGAGTTTCTACAGCTGGATGCCCTTCCTTATATATAAATATATGTATATATATGTGTGTGTGTGTATGTGTGTGTGTGTGTGTGTATATATATATACATATACACATATATATATGTATATATAAATATATGTATATATATGTATATGTATATATATATATATATATATATATATATATATATATAAGTCAGGCAGTAGTGGCTAATGGAGCCACCTCTATGAAAACACAAATAATGAGCGGTGTTCCACAGGGCACTGTCTTGGGACCATTGCTTTTTATAGTCACTCTCTCAGATATGCCTTCAAGTGCCCGGATAGCCACTCTTGCAAGCTACGCAGACGATACAAAAGTCTCGCAGAAAATACAAAACTCCAGTGATGTTGCACACCTGCAGCAGGAATTGGACTCAGTTTACAGATGGGCTGAGGACAATAATATGCAGTTTAATGCTTAAAAATTCCAAGCCCTGCGCTACCAACGTCCAAAACTGAATATGAAACTTACAGAGTACACTGGTCCACAGGGAATTTCAATCCCAGAGCCTAAATCAGTGAGAGACCTGGGTATCGACATGAGTGATGATACCTCTTTCCAAGTGCACATTACCAGAATGGCAACAAAGTGCAGACGATTGGTTGGATGGATCCTGAGAACATTCAGAACCAGAGATAAGGAAACCATGATGATCCTCTGGAGGACATTTGTCCTCAGCCGCCTGGATTACTGCTCACAGCTGTGGTCACCCACCAGTCTGAAATTAACAGCAGACCTTGAAGCAATCCAGAGGAGATTCACAAAGAAGATTGTCTCTTTGCAACTGCTCAGCTACAGGGAAAGGCTGAAACAGCTAAGACTCTACTCCCTGGAGAGAAGGTGGGAGAGGTATGCAGTAATATACATCTGGAAGATCCTGGAAGGAATTGTGCCAAATTTTGGCATTGAAAGCTACACCAATGCCAGAACGGGACGACACTGCATAGTGCCAAAGATCCCAGCAATGCCATCGCGCTTCAGGACCAGTTACTGCAACAGCTTGGGATTCAGGGGCCCACAACTTTTTAATATTCTCCCAAAGAGCCTGAGGAATCTGCACAAAGTAGATGTAGGAGTTTTTAAATCAAAGCTAGACCTCTTCCTATCGAGAGTCCCAGATGAACCTACCTCGCGGCAGGAGGTGCAAATGAGGGTTGCTAAATCAAACTCCATTCTTCACCAAGTGCCACATATTGTAAGAGACTCCCTGTAATAACAGTGTAGCAACATGGTGGTGCATAAGCATGGCCGCAGCTCTAAGCTGAAACTTAAAAAAAAAAAAATATATATATATATATATATATATATATATATATATATATATATATATATATATATATATATATATATATATATATATATATATATATATATATATATATACGTATATATACGTATATATACATATATATACATATATATACATATATATATATATATATATGTATAGATCTATGTATATATATATACATATGTATATATATATATGTATGTATATATGTGTATATATATATATGCATGTATTTATGTATTAATGACTTGTAGGCACGTGGTATTTATGGTATTTTGTTATGCAACCATAGTATACTATAAAGTATATAAAGTGTTTTTATAAGTCAACACGATGTTCTACTGTGTTAGCAGTGCTCTTTACATTATTTTGTTGAATATGGTGGATGATAGAGTACTTCCAAGTTCAGTTCCTGTAACTTGAGTGGCGTTCTTTGTGCAACATGTGGTCAGGCATTGTCTTGCAAGAGAATTTCTGTCTCAATCAACCAATCTTGGTTGTTTAGTTGCAAGTTCACTCATTATTTTATTCAATTGGTTGATGTATATGTCCACCGTAATTGACTTAGCAGGTCTCATGAAGCTCTAGTGGATGACACCAGAGCTGGACCACCAAACAGACACCATTAGTTTTTTGGTGAATATTCTTTTTTGGATTACATTTTGACACCTCGTCTCTATCCAACCATCATGCAGAACACTTGCTATTGTTGAAAGGAATCCATTTTTCATCACATATAACAATACGATGCAAAAATGATTCGCTTTTATGCTGTGACAGCAAAGAACTGCAAGTTTCAAGATGACGTGTCATTTGATGCTCTTTCAGTTCGTGTGGTACCCACTTGTCCAGTCTCTTTACCTTGTTAATTTGTTTCAAATGGTCCAGTACAGATGGAATTGAAACACCAAACCTTGCTGCTAACTCAGGCATAGTTTGAGATGTATCTGCTTCCACTACATTTTCCAATGCATCATTATTCATCTTGGTCTGAGATCTACCACGGGGCTGATTTTCAAGAGTAAAGTCACCAGACCAGAACTTCTCAAACCATTGGCATACAGTGCGCTCATTCGCCACATCTTCACCAAACAATTCATTGATGTGTCATGCTTTCTGAGATGCATTGATTCCACAATGGCACTCACATTCACAAAAAACACGAATTTTTGATCTATCCATGGGTTCACAAAAATGGATTTGCAAGAGAAAACTCACAATATAATCAGACACCATGAATTGCATTTCAAAAAGTGATGATGTAACTCTTCAATGCTGTAAAACCAAGAATTGTCAGGATAAAACATCAGAGTTAATGACTGTCAAACTTGGTGCATTAGAAAATCAAACATTTCATTCTTAATAACCAGATACATATATATATATACATATATACATATATATACATATACACACACACACACATATATATATATATATATATATATATATCATCATCATCATCATCATCATCATCGTTTAACGTCCGCTTTCCATGCTAGCATGGGTTGGACGATTTGACTGAGGACTGGTGAACCAGATGGCTATACCAGGCTCCAATCTGATTTGGCAGTGTTTCTACAGCTGGATGCCCTTCCTAACGCCAACCACTCCGAGAGTGTAGTGGGTGCTTTTATGTGCCACCGGCACGAAGGCCAGTCAGGCGGTACTGGCAACGGCCACGCTCAAAATGGTGTATTTTACGTGCCACCTGCACAGGAACCAGTCCAGCAGCACTGGCAAAATCTTGCTCGAAAGTCTTATATATACATATATATATATATAAGTATACATGTATGTATACATATATATGTGTGTGTATACATGTCATATCCACCACCATCATTATCTTAATTGTTTTAACATATAGTTTTCTATGTTTGCATGGGTCAGACAACACTATATTAAGGCAGAGTTTTCTACAGCACGATGCTCTTCCTGGTACCTATATAAGCACACACACACCTACACACACACACACACACACACACACACACACACACACACACACACCTGTCTTGGTTATTCAGATGCAAAATGCATAGTTCAATTTCTCTGGGGGTACTTTGTCTACTTTCCATCTATCTAAGGGATATTTTGTTCAATATTTTATGAACCATTTTTATAACATTTGAGCAACTTCATAAAAAGACATATTTTCAAATTTCTCAATGCTTCAAATTATGATCCAAAACAAACAAGTTACCTTTCTTATTTGTAACATTAAAGCTTCTAATTTGACAGTTAAATATTTGCAAGTCTCCCTGAAGTAGGAGTAGTGGTATCACAGCTTTCTGGTCTGTGCCAGACACAGACAAATAGTCCAATTCCTGTGGTTAACTTTGTTTACTGTTTTCTGTGCAAGGAGTTTTTTCCTAATGTATTATGAGCTATTATAAACAGCTACATTTGCATTTTAGCAACCTCACAAAAAAGATTTACAGAGATGGAGTACTTATATATCATCATCATCACTATAATCATCGTTTAACGTCTGATTTCCATGCTGGCATGGATTGGACTGCTTGACATGGAGTTGGCTAACATTTATATCATCATCATCATTTAGTGTCTGATTTCCATGC
>NC_142936.1:57121528-57154028 GCF_046866305.1 Octopus bimaculoides | reverse complement strand
GCGTGGCACGTTGAGCAAATGTTTTCTATGAAGGGCTCTTCGTTAGGCCTTGGGCCCAGCAATGACACTTCATGCATTGAGTACATATTAAATTTTATCAAACCTGAACAATATATTTCAAACAATGAATGGTTTTTGTGTGTTTTTAAATGGCTTATAAACACCTTCCACTCTGCAATTGCTTTTGTTTCAGCACACAATCTCAGATCAAGTCACTTGCTATTGAAGTACATCTCCGTAATATATATATATATATATATACACACACACATATATAGGGAGAATTTACAAAAAAAAAAAATGAAGACAGGTGGTGTAGACAACAAACAGATGTATTAGTTTAATGCTTGGGAAGTGAAGAAGTTTTTAACATTTCGAGCTTGCGCTCTTCCACAGAAAGAAACAAGAAGAGAAAATAAAGAATGTGTAGTGGCTAGCAATCTATCATGGCGAATGCCAGACATAGGGGTCACACAGGAGAGCTAGGAAGAAGGGGAGATAATAAAGTAGTGGTGATCCCAAAATGAAGGTGTGTATGCGTGTGTATAAGAGAGTATGTATGTGCATGGGGAAAAGGGCTGGTGACCTTCACGTATGCGTGTATATGTGTAGGTGTATGGATGTGGGGCTTGGAAGTGGTCAGTGCTAGTGTGTGCATGGTGGTATGTGATGTGATGTGGTGTTGTGTGGTATGGTGGTGTATGGTGTAGTGGTGTGTGGTGTGGTGTGATGGTGTTGGGAGGTGGGGGAGGCAAGAGTGGGGAAAGCAAGAGTGGGGTGTGGGTTAGGCTGAGGGTGGTGGTAGAGATGGGGTATGTGGGTAGGAGCAAGAGAGGGGAGGTGGGTGAGAGGAAGTAGGTGTGAGGGGGAGAGAGGAGAGGGGAGGAGGTTAGATGAAGAGGGCAGGAGGTTAGATGAAGAGGGGAGGAGAGATGAACCCATGTGGTGCAAAGGAGCGAAGAGAAAAGATTAATCCTTGTTCACAGCGCAAACGGGAGTCCGGATGGCCCCTGTACAAGGACAATCCGAACACAGGCAGGTGTTGCAAAGAGTGACTGGTAGAGCAGAAATGACACGATACCGGGATGTCATTGCTGAGTTAGATGTCTCAGAGGTGTTTCACGAACCGGTCAGCCAAGTGGCATCCTGTTTGCCTGATGTATAGAGAAGGGCAGAGAGAGCAGGAGATGCAGTAGATGACATTGGTAGAAGTGCAGGTGAAGGAGTCGGTGATATGATAGGGTTGATGATGGGTGCCGGTGAGGAGGGGGTGTTGGAGAGGTAAGGGCAAGTGCAGCGGCATGGGCGGAAGCAGGGGAACGAGCCAGGTTGGGAGGTTGGGTTACGGAAGAAGCTGTGGACCAACAGGTCTCATAGGTTGTGGGCTCATTTGAAGGAGGAGAGGGGTCGGTTAGGGAAGATGTGTGAAGTAAAAGTGTCAGACTGGAGTCACCGGAAGGCTCAGAGAATGGTGCATTGGAGAGGTAAGGGTGGTGAGGTGGTAGGTGAGGGGGAAATGGGAGACAGGAGACAGCGGGGCAGGTGTAGGGGAGAGAGCAGATGCATGATCCATGGAATGTGCTCTGGCAAGGGTGGTGTGGATAGTGGTGAGGGGATATCCACGTAAGATGAAGTGGCAAGCCAAGAACTTAGTAACTTTGAGAGAACATGAAATAATTCTTTTTTTGCAATGGTGAATGTGAATCTTAGAGTAGATAAAGGCTTTGACTTTTCTATCCAAAGAGCTCTTTAACCCAATATTTACATGCTATTATTCATAGCTTTATCTACTTCAAGATTTACTATTTCAAAAGGAATTTTATATAATATATGTATATATTTATATATATATATAAAATACTCTATAATTATATATATAGTTATAATCAGGGGTCAGCTAATTGCTTCGCCATGTACCAAAATTAGAAATAGATGCTAATGTCATTTCTACCATAAGTATCTCCGATACAATAACACACTTTTTAGGAGTATGGTTGAATATCAGTTATGCGATGACGCTTGATCGCATACATATTTAATCCTAACACTCAGAAATTTATGACTCGAAATATCACACTGAGGAGAGAAATAGATAAATATAATTTACTTTAATCTCAAAATGTGTCTGTGATTAATCGAAGTTGTATGGATTCATCATTTTTCATTTTGCCTACATATAAAGGTGTGTTATTGTCTCAGAGACACTTATGGTAGTTGAAATGATGTTAGCGTCTATACGTGGCGAAGCAATTAGCTGACCTCTGCTTATAATTATGTATATAATTATAGAATATTTTGATTAATTCACCTTAAAAGGTTATTTTAATGTACTGACTACTTGGTAGAATTATTAATTATTAATCAATTAATTATTTGATCAATTAATTCATTAATCTTACGTAACCTCGTGGGCATCGGTGCCGATTTTCTCTTCCTCTGTTTTTCCATTCTTTGAACTTTCCGTCTTTCCGACAAAGGGCTCCACCCGAAACGTCATACTCTCTCTCTTTCCTTTCCCGAGCGTCCAATAACACTATCCGTATCACGTCTTCACTTTGTTGTTTTTTTGTTATTGTTTTTTGTGTTTTTTTGAACTTATATATATATATATATATATATATATATATATATAGGGAATGGTATCTAAGAATAAGTAAGGCTACTTTTCATTTGTCAACGAAGAGGAAGTTCTGGACATTCCGTCAACTTAGTGAAGTTGATGAATTGACTTGTGCAAACTGGTGAACCTCTGTCATAAGCAGATTCTATGAGCACAGAAAGGATAGAGAGCTATTTAGAGAGAAACTTAGTGTAGAAGCAGGTGTTCATCAGGACATTGCCTAATTACTCTATTATTCAATTTAGTACTGGAGGCAATAGTACAGAAATGCATGACCAGGTGTTCTTTAGATTGTTGAAGTTTATGTGGCTGATTGTTGAAATTGTAAACACAGTTTTCTTTCAGTTTCCATATATGATTGGATAAAGCTGTTGTGTTTGTGTATGTGTGTGTGTGTGTGACTTTTCTCCATTCCTAAAGGTAGCCTTATGTTTCAGGTAGTGACTATTAAAACTGCTTTCACTCATACCAATATAGGACATTTCTGTTTGTGTGTGACCTGTTTAAGATTTAACTATAGCTTCAAAAAATGATGGCTTTGCTTATAAATTTACCATTATATATTGTGTGAGTGTGTGTGTGTGTGTGTGTGTGTGTGTGTGTGTGTGTGTGTGTGCGCGCGCGCACGTGTGCATGCATGCATTTATATATATGTATGTATATGTATGAACAGAAAAATAACTGTTAATTGATAATGTGTGCATGTGTATGTAAGTGCATATGTGTGTATGAGTGTGTTAGTAGGCAATAATTTATAGTGTGTTATAGATTTATATCCTTGATATAATTAACTTTGGACATTACAATATTAAGTTAATTAGTTTTAGACAATACAGTATCAAGAAGTATGATTTGAAAAGATAGTTTATGTTGTATGTTTAGAAATTAACATTTGAAATGAAGAATAATCATGTTTTTTTTTCTTAACATGTATACACATAGGTATGTGTGTGTTTTTATATGAAAGTATATGTGTGTGTTTTTGTATATAATGTTTATAAGTGTGTATGTATGCAAATATAAGTTTGTTTATACCTGTGTATATAAGTATGTGCATATATGTGGTGCGTGTCTTGTTATGCATACCTGTGTATATACATGCGTGTGTTTAGTATGTGTGCATACATGTGTACATGTGTATGTATGTGCATTATATGTGCATCTGTGTTTGTGCATATGTGCTTCTTTGTGTCTCACCATGTGTTTATGATGCATATGTGGATATGTAAGTGAATAGATGTTTGGAAGTTAAAATTAATTATATTTCATAATGTTTGTTATTAAATCTGTTTATCTATTTATTACCTGGTAACAAAATCAAGATGAGGAAATTTGTTTATAATGTATAAGAGAAATTGTCATGCAAATTAAATTCTAGGGACAGACTGAACTCAAAGAACTAAAGAGAACCCACAAGAAAATTCTTTATAGTGCTTAAAAATTATTGTTGTTGTTGTTGTTGTTGTTGTTCAACTCCTGGTCTTCTCTGATCAAGCAGACCTAAGAATGGAAGGAAATGTAGCCATGGTCATCCTGGGTTAAGACTGAAAGAATTTGTTGCTGGCACTCCGTCGCTTGCGACGTCGAGGGTTCCAGTTGATCGAATCAACGGAACAGCTTACTTGTGAAATTAACGTGCAAGTGGCTGAGTACTCCACAGACATGTGTACCCTTAACGTAGTCCTCGGGGATATTCAGTGTGACACAGTGTGACAAGGCTGGCCCTTTGAAATACAGGCACAACAGAAACAGGAAGTAAGGGTGAGAGAAAGTTGTGGTGAAAGAGTACAGCAGGGTTCGCCACCATCCCCTGCCAGAGCCTCGTGGAGCTTTAGGTGTTTTCGCTCAATAAACACTCACAACGCCCGGTCTAGGAATCGAAACCACGATCCTATGACCGCGAGTCCGCTGCCCTAACCACTGGGCCATTGCGCCTCCACTAGACTGAAAGAATATGATCGCAAATACAAGCAGTTAAAATGGAGTTTCCTCTGAAAGGTCTCTGGAGTAACGTTACTGAACAGGGTGTGTAGTTCAAAGATCAAGGAGTTTCTTCAGATTGAGCTACTACTTCTCTGCTTTGAGGGGTCACAGCTTCAGTTCTACAAACATGTGATTAGAATGTCATAGGAAAGAATTGCAAGATGGATCTGTTAGGCTGAAGCAACCAGCAGGAGACCTAGAGGTAGACCAAGAATGCGATGGTTGGATAAAATGTCTATAGTCTGTGTTAGTCATGCTTGGGAATCCTGCTGGAAAGTGTAATGACAGTTGCTTCTGACAGGATCATATGGAGGAGTTACCTGAGGATTCTACCCCAACAATTCTCCTAGGAATAGTGAGTAGAGAAGAAGGATGGATGGATGGATGGATGGATGGATGGATAGACAAATGGATAGATTGATGGATGGATGGATGGAACATCCTGTATTTTAAAACAGTAAGGTGTGTTATGAAGGTAATTTGGCTGCTATTTCCATATCTCAAATAACCTCAGAAAGGCTAGGCTCCTTCCTCTTTGACTTTATCTTTTATCTTTTACTCACTTCAGTTATTAGACTGTGGTCATGCTGGAGCACTGCCTTGAAGAATTAGTTTTAGTCAAATGGATCAGCCCCAGTACTTATTTTCATTTTAACCGTGTTGTTTATTTTATTGTTCTTTTTTACCAAACTGCTAAATTACAGGGATGTAACCACACCAACACCTGTGCACAAAGATGTTATTACTGTTTGCTTTTGATTATCTGCAGGTCAATCTTAATTAAACAGACTTATGATCAAAAGTGTTCTAGCTATGGTCCTGCCATTGTTGCATATCAAGAATGAACCCAGTCAATTCACCACTCTTCAGTTTGCCACCAGTTAATATATTGTTGGTCAATTCTTCCTCAAGCCAATTCTTCACCAAGTAAATATATTGCTAGATCAATTTATTGCCAATGAGTCAGAATGCCACCAGATTATAAAGCAGTGCTTTAAAAAGGTAGTGAGATGACATTCAGAACTGCAAGCTTTCTTATGCAGTTCTTCATAAATTTTGTTTCACTGATGTATAGTATTATGCACAAAAACATATTTCATGCAGTTTGGTTCATCTATAACATACATTTCATACAGCCTGTGTCACTCATGACATATATTTTATGAAGTTTGTTTCTCTGATATATGATATAACTTTCACAATACATATATTTCACACAGTTTGCACCATTTAAAACACATATTCCATCCCATTTGTTTCACTGATATATAATATTACATTTACTACATATATTTCATACAGTTTATTTCACTAATATAAGTTATAAAATTTATAACACATATATTTTATAAAGTTTGTTTCACTGACTTAAGTATAAGGTTTCTAGCACATATTTCATACAGCTAGTTTTGCTAGTATAAAATGTTACAGTTATATCACATATTTCACACAATATATTTCACTGATATATAATACTACAGTAATGACGTATATTTCCTATAGTTTGTTTTACAGATATATAGAATTACATTTAAAATATATTCAATGAAAAAGTCTAATAAGACTAAAACTTGATGGAATTATCACCATGTCTACCAAAAATCAGATTATTCTTTCCCTTCATCACATTGCTTATTTTTAATTTTAATTATTTGAGACTTCTTTGGTGCATTAACCCATTTAAAAAGAAAAGAAAAAAACCTTGCCAACGAAACACATACACCATATATTTGGTCTTCACTTCAGCTCTATCATTGCTATTTTAGTTTCTTTGTCTAAATCGAAGCTCTTTCATCACACATAAAGTGACCTCATCAATGACTCTTAATCCCATGTGTCTTCTCTTGTTCTGCTTATCCCACAAGGAGACACATGGCAGAGAGAGTTGCTGATGAGGTAAAAAAAAAAAAAAACTTTGCAATTTTGAGTCTTCTCCCTTGCCTTTGTCTTGTTGATACAATCATTGTTCAAGTTTACCCCACCTTGCATACATCCTTGATTAATTAAAGTTATCACGCTAACCGCGTTAAGTGTTTTACCATTAAATTTAATATATATTTCTGTTTGTTTCACAGATGTATAGTATAAAATTACTCTCAGCATATATATATATATATATATATATATATATATATATATTTGTATGTATATCCTACAGTTTGTTTGACTGCTGCATATAGTATTACACACTCAATCACACACATAGACACTAATTTGTACACACACACATACATATACATATACACTATTTTGCGCAGCCATCGTCTTTGCATGCAAAGCAAAATTCTTATGTTGATAGCAGGGATGTGAGCAGTAAAACTAGCTCCAACTGGTGTGGACCACTTAGTATTAGAACTGTCAGCTGCTGTGGAATCATGGTAGGTTATGCCCAATAATTACTGCTGGGGAGATGGTCTTTGTGTACAGACTGACAACACTGTTTATACACTGAAACACGCACACATGTGTGGTGTGTATATTGTAAATACACATGTATTATAATGTATGTGTGTGTGTATATATAAATACATACAAACATATATGTGCATACATGTATACAACTATGTGTGTGTGTGTGTGTGTGCATGTGTGCGTGTGCATGTGTACATATATACACACACAAATATATCTATGGCTTTTGATTAAGATCAAAGTGTAGTATATACATACATATATACATACGCGTGTGTGTTTGTGTGTGTGTGTGTATACAGTGTGCAGTGAATAAAATGTTGTCTAAATTACATCATCATTGTCTAACGTCCGCTTTCCATGCTAGTATGGTTTGGACGATTTGACTGAGGTCTGGTGAACAAGGTGGTTACACCAGGCTCCAATCTGATCTGGCAGAGTTTCTACAGCTGGATGCCCTTCCTAACGCCAACCACTCTGAGAGTATAGTGGGTGCCTTTACGTGCCACCGGCACGAAGGCCAGTCAGGCGGTACTGGCAATGGCCATGCTCAAAATGGTGTATTTTACGTGCCACCTGCACAGGAGCCAGTCCAGCGGCACTGGCAACGATCTCGCTCGTGCTAGAAGGCAACGCTGGTAATGATTACGCTCTAATGGTGCTATTTACGGGCCACTAGCTCTGGCAATGAACATGCTCGACAGTGCTGTTAGTGTTCCACTGTCGCGGTGACCAGTCATCGAGTATGGTTCAATTTCAATTTCACTTGCCCCAACAGGTCTTCGCAAGCAGAGTTTAGTGTCCAATGAAGGAGAGGTTGGCATGGGTGCCAGTCGTTGGATTCGGTTGGATTTCAATTTCAGATTCAAATTTCAAATTCCAAATTCACTTGCCTCAATAGGGCTTCGCAAGCAGGGTTTTTAGTGTCCAATGAAGTAAAGATACGAATTAGTGAGCTGGCTACACTTCTGGCAGAGGTCACAGATTATGCTCTCACTTGCCTTGCCGGGTTTTCTCACGTACTGCATATTTCCAAAGGTCCCGGTCACTGGAGCTTCTTTCAGTTTCCATCAACCAGATATTCCTCACACAGCATTGATCTATTTTAGCAGAAGAATCTTGCCTAATCTGTCACACAGTAGGGCTGAATTCAAAGGCATTTGTTTGAGAAATGAACTTCCAGCCAGTTGATTTTATCAGAGTTATTTCCTTTGCTTGTTGGTTGTGGGTTTTAACACTCACAGGCAAAGATATCCATCATCATCTTGTACATATGATTGGCTGTTTTTAGTTTCTGTCTACCAAATCGACTCACAAGGCTTTGGTTGGCCAAGTCCTATAGTAGAAGACACTTGCCCAAAGTGCCATACTGTGGGACTGAACCTGGAACTATGTGATTAGGAAGCAATCTTCTTACCACAGAGCCATATCAGAGCCTATTGTCCACAGATTGCTTGAATAGCCCCAGCTGATCAAAATTTTTTAATTCTTTGTATTAAACACGAGAGACTATCAATATCTTGTATTTAGCATGCAGTACACTTCACTGAGGAAGTATTTTCAATCAGGTCATTATTGTTTGCACAAGCATTTAGGCCCCTGCTTAAATGTGGAGTGGGTGTAGGGGCGAAGGGGCAACTGAATGGAATGGTGGGGGGAAGGATATGGTGCTGTTCTTGTTTGATTTGCTAACAATGGTAGCTGTGAGGTTGATGATGATGAGGAAGAGAAGGGGGGAGAAGAATAAGCAGGAAGAAACGGAGGGGAAAGAGAGATCAAGGAGGGTGGTAGCAACCACTATGAGACTGGTCACGATAGTGGTGGTGGTGGTGGTGGTGGTGGTGGTAGTGACAGCGGCTGTGGTGGGAGTGATGGTGGCAACAGCAGCTGTAGTGGCAAGGGCAGCACTGGTGGTGGTGATGATGGGGTGGCAGTCATGGTGACCGTGAAGCAGCTGTGATGGTTGTGGTGATGATGGTGGATGTGGTGGTGATGGTGGTGGTGGATGTCATGATGGTTTTGGTGGTGGAAATACTGCAGTTTATGTGGTTACCATATGACTTGCTCTGATCAGGCAGACCAACAATCAAAGTGTACCCAACCATGACCACCATGTCCCTTGAGGGATATGTAAACACGAAAAAAAATCATCCAGTGTATCATTTCTCTTTCACAAGAAGGCTTGGTGCAATTCTAGGAAGATCTGGCTGCTCTTTCTAGCAGGCTGAGCAGCTTCATGGTGGTATTGACAACAATGATAATGATAATGATGATGATGATGACGACGATGGCAATGATGATAATGCATTCACTAATAAACATGCACCATGGATACACTTATTAAAACGCACACATCATACATGCAAGGAGTATGTGTGTGTGTGTGTGTGTCTGTGTGTGATGGGAAGGACATATTAAGATAAATAGCATGTCTGAGTGTATATTTGTGTGTGTGTGTGTGTGAGAGAGAGAGAGAGTGCATGTGTGTGTGCGTATGTGTGTATGTTTGAGATGGGAAATACATATTAACATGATTAACATGTCTGGGTGTGTATCTGCATGTGTGTGTGTATGTGCGTGTGCATGTGTGTGTGTATGCATATGCATGCATGTGTATGTGTGTGAACCTACGTGAGTGAGTGTGCATGAGTTTGCCTGAATACGTCTCTGTGTTTGCATGTGTGTGTGTGTGTATGTATGTATGCATCTGTGCATGTAAGTTTGTGAGTATGTGAGTGTGCATGAATGTGCTTATATCTGAGTGAGTGTAATTAAAGTCTATATCTGTATATGTATTTGTGTGTATATGAGTTTGTGTCTATGTCTGTATGCTTGTGTATATACAATTTTACACTCAGCATACCGGTTTCTCTTTCTAAAGTCAACACATATACACGAATACAGTGTGAGGAAGTCTGTGTAAAAAATAATGGTATAGACCTCCTTTGGTCATGAATGACCATGGAATTGCACCTAGAAAGTTCCCCTCTGAGATACAAGTCCAAGCAGGGTTGATTATAAAAGACCAGCAGTCACCCATGCATCAGTAAGGGTTATTTCCTATTTGCTTCTATCTAGAAATCAAAAGAAATCACTACTATTCCTTTCAAACTTTGCTTTTGTGACCTGGACAACAACGTTTTCAAACTGACTTATTTTCCATTACATTTCAGACAGATTCAGTGCTGAGTTGCTGAAGCAGAAATAGCAAATATTCTTGCTCAATACCACAGCCTTGCTTGTCAGTTGCTTAACAATAACCACTCGAGCATGTCCCTTAGTGGCTGACAATACGTGCATCTCAAATGATGAACAGGAGTAGTTGAGGGGCATCATAGCCATGTGTAAAGATAAATTCTTTTGGAATTTTAATAAATGATACAAAAGTAAAATTTGAAGGAAATATTGGCCATTTTTCTTACTTTCCAGTGGTAAGCAAATACAAAATAACAGTTGCTACTCAAGGACAAAAATCGAGTTACAAAATGTAATACATGTAACTTCTACCAAATGTGTAGAGTGACACTTTTTTCAGTTATTCACCCACTTTTAATAAATCTGTTACAAAATTTTTAAATATGACCACACATTTTAAGAGCCAGGTGCATTTTCAAACTCCCAAAACAAATTCTATGTGCACCTTTTATACATATTGCCAAGTACAACTTGCAAAACTCCATTCTTCAATCCAAACCATCTTCATTGAGAGCATAGACTGTTCTTGAAATGTGTCTTTTCCAAAGACAGTGCTCCAAAATGCGATGATGCTTGATTTTGAAATTCCCATCTCACAAATCACTTGTCACATAAATTTTCTTGAAGTCTGGCAATATGTTTCTAGAACCATTTCTTACTTTATGAGGCATGTAAATGTCCACGGTCTTCTGCAAAATTTCTTGTGGACTTTCGGAACAGTTCCATCTGCCTCAAACTGATCTCTAGAGTGAATGACGGAAACCTTTGTGCATGTATTTATTTGAAACTCCCTCCAAACTTGCCTTGGACTCTGACTGCATTTTCAAACTTCTAGTAGCACTTTAATGTTCAAGGTTTAGTATGGGTCCCTTCATTAAAGCTAATAGGTTAAGTCTAAAAAGAAATGTAAATTGAGTTATCAGCTATTAAATTATGTATATATTTTTGCAGGGTGGTGGAGACACCCTCACAGTGTGTGTGTGCGTGTGTGTGTATGTGTGTGTGCACACATGCACATGTGAACGTGTGTGTTTGTGTGTGCACATGTATATGTATGTGTGTGCATGCATGTGTGAGCATGTGTATGTGTGTATGTTTGTATGTAACACCTTGCACTAAATGAATCTGGTAATAAAGTGAAATTGACTCTCTTTATTCAAGTGTTATATTTTAGAAGTTGATACTTGAATGAAGATATTCAACTGCTCACTGCTACAATTGTAATTATTAAGATAAACTTAGATATAAATTAAGATAGACAGACAGATAAATCTATTAAACCCATATTATACGCCTGAACTCTTTTATGTATTAATGAAGCTATTACCCACTGATGACCACCTTAGCTCTGTAATTGCACACCTCAAAACTTCTTTACATTCCTGTTTGCATCATAGACAATTCATTAAATGTACTTTTATAATCCTGCAAACAGATTCTAATAGCAGTGTTTACTTTTTAACTTTATGGATTGGCTATATATCTTTATCAATATGCTTCTATATGGGCTCATATACATGTTTATTATATTGAGATTTGTATATGTGCATGTGTGTATTTGTGCAAGTGTGCATCTTTATCTATCTACATATATATATGTGTGTGTGTGTGTGTGTATATATATATATATATGTATATATATATGTATATATGTATATATATATTATATATATGTATATATATATATATGTATATATATATATATATATATATATATATATATATATATATATATATATATATATATATGTGTGTGTGTGTGTGTGTGTGTATATATATATATATATATATATATATATATATATATATATATATGCATACATGTATATATGCACATATGTGTGTATGGGAGAGTGTACAGATGAATATCTGCATAGAATTTACTATGTATATGTGAGTATATCTATACATGCATATTTTTACAGGGTTTAGAAAAAAAGAAGGACTGCTGCAATAATTGTGTGAATCTGAGAGGGGAATATGTTGAGTAAAATCATAATTAACTGATACTCAGGTACTTTTCAGCACCCCATTGTACAGTTGGATGCCCTTCTTAATGATACCTGTTTCACAAAGTGCACTAGGTGCTTTTTTATGTGGCACCTGCACCAGTTGGAGTCACTAAATAACTTGCAAGACAGGGGAGTAGTATTGTGCCAGCTGAGAGTTGAGATGGAGGTGGCTTTGTGCCAGTTGCTATAGACATCTACTTCTTTCTTTTCCATTTTAGCTACACCAGTGGGAAAAGCCTGGAGAGAAAAGAGAGATAGAGCTAGGGAGAAAGATAGAGAGACTGACAGCATGAAAGAGAGAGGGTGAGAGAGAGAGATGATGGTGGAAATGTGTTGGAACATACCCACAAGGAACAGTGTGGGTAAATATAAGTGGCGCAGATGATTGGACGGGGTGAGAGGGCATTAAGGAGGGACAGAAGGGGATGTTTTCATAAAAGTGTAAGAGTGTGAGGGGAGATGGCTGGAGATGGAGCTGACAAGACTTTCCATGTGTATATATATATATATATATATATATATATATATACAAATGAATAAATACAGACAATGGATAATTGTTAGCTCATTACAGCTGTTTCTGATGCATTTTTTAATAGCGGAATGAGAACATTACTTCATTACAAAAAACGTAATCATCAGACTTCAGCCACATCCTTGCTGTATTTTTGAGATTTTCTATCGTTGTAAAATTATGCTTCGTCTGATAATTATGGTTATTTGTAACAAAGTAATGCTCTCATTCTTCTCTTAAAAAATGCCTAAAAAACAGCTGTAAAGAGCTGACACTTATCCATAGTCTGTTATTATTCATTTGATTATAATACACCAAGGGGATTTATGACTTGTCGGACACCCTAGAGTATACCAACAATGTTCAATTCAACGTAATGTGGGATTTGCACCAGCTCCTAGATACTAAATACTCATAGGGTTTGTTTTCTCTATGTACACAACTGGAATATCCTATTTTATACTTACCAGCCATAGGCCAGAACCACAGGTTTATTCAACCCTACCAGGTGCATATCTTTTCAAGTATCCGATTCTATCTGAATCCTTATTTTAGTATATATATATATATATATATATGAAAACCAAGAACGAAAATGCTACTTTCTTAAAATTGGGTATATTTTAATTTTCCTTTTACACGTTTCGGTTCTTGAGAAACCTTATCAAAAATATGTACTAAGATGGAATATGTAAAAAGAAAAGAGCTATTAATAAAATAAAATTAAAATTAAAATTAAGATTAACATTCATAGTTTACTTTCCTTTTTCCTGCAACAACATGTGATAATATCCTTTGGTTCTGGTAGCATGACAAGTTCAACTGACTGTGACCACAAATTACTACTATCTCCTGTGATAGTAGCAATTTGTGGTCACAGTCAGTTGAACTTGTCATGCTACCAGAACCAAAGGATATTATCACATGTTGTTGCAGGAAAAAGGAAAGTAAACTATGAATGTTAATCTTAATTTTAATTTTAATTTAATTTTATTAATAGCTCTTTTCTTTTTACATATTCCATCTTAGTACATATTTTTGATAAGGTTTCTCAAGAACCGAAACATGTAAAAGGAAAATAAAAATATACCCAATTTTAAGAAAGTAGCATTTTTGTTCTTGTTTTTCCTAAATATCTACTTACTTGTGTGTTACCTCCACAAATCTTTTCAATATATATATATATATATATATATATATACACACACGCATATATATATATATATACATATATATATATATACACACACACATAGAAACATACATACATACATACATGCATACATACACACACACACATATATATACATACATATATTCATGAGATCCTTTATTACTCACTACTACTGCTTTGACCCATCGCGCATTGGTCCCTCATGGGTGAGGTGCTGTACAAATAGTTATAGTACATCAGTTGTTGCACATATGCAGATGTGTGTGACTTAGTGGTTAGGGTGTTGAACTCACAATCATAAAATTTTGGTTCCAAATCCTGGAGTGGGCAGCATGTTGTATTATTGAGTAAAACACTTCATTTAGCATTGCTTTAGTCCACTCAGCTGGCTAAAACGAATAACACTGCAATGGAATGGTGTCCCATCCAGGTGGAGAATATATTTACCATGGAAACTGGGAAGCCAGCCCTATGAGGTTCTATGACTCAGGAAGGATCCTTATTTAATAATTATATAGGATGTGTTATGTCAGATGTGTTATTTGATCAGGATGTGATTTCATAGAATATGTTGTGCATGTTATGTTATATTACCAAGTGGTTTTGATTAATGATTGTAAGATTGTGGTTTCAGTTCCTGGACTATGTGATGCATTGTGTTCCGAGGAAATCACTTCATTTTACGTTGTGCCAATCCACTCAGCTGACGAAAATGAGTAACCTCACCATGAGCTGGCATCATGTCCAGGTGGGGAATGTATGCGTCACAGAAACCAGGAAACTGGTCCTTTTAGCTTATATGCCCCAGGAAGGCTTTTTATTGTTTTATCCTTTAGTGATTATATAGGATGTGTTATGTCAGTTATGTTATATGAACAGGATGTGATCTCATAGAATATATTGTAAATGTTATGTTATATTATCAAGTAGAATGTTATGTTATATTATCAAGTAGTTTTGGTTGCATATAGAGTATGCATTGTGTGTATGTCAAGTTTTATGATCAGGAGGTAACTGTGTAGATTTTGTATGGTGTCGGTTGTATTACGGTATTGAGAGGTGATTGTTTTGAAAATACCTCATGGAGTGATGACTGTGCCCTGCATAATTACCGGGTGTCCTTTGGCGAGGCATAGCGCCTGTTCAGCCACCTTGCCAGGGATGCAGCAAAGTCATGGGAGTGAAGCATGGGCAGCATGTGAAGAGGTAGCAGAAGAGCTTGACTGAGCCAACGGTGCTTCTTACATTGGTGCTGAGCAGAGAAATCTTTGAAGATGAACACTCAGGATTATCACACTCTATCAAGAGGAGTAACTTCAAAGCATCCATAGGGGCAGTGTCCATGATTGTGCAATCTGCTAATGAAAGATCCAAAGCTCCCAATTCTAATTCATAATAATGGGACCGGATGGCAACAGAGAGTCATGGGAATCCACAAAAGCAACACGACGAATGACAAATGTAGAACATATATTATATGAGTTGCACAGCAGATATAATGAGTGAATTGTACAATTGATTGTTATTATATTTTCGTTTTTGGTGTTATCAAATGCAGTTTTCTCTTTTTTTAGCATTGTATTTTGAACTGTTGATGTCAGAAAGAATAGTTTAAGTGAGAAATTTTTGTTTGTTTTGGCATATAACTCTCCAAAGAATCTATTGAATGGCAGTTACTTGTAAAATCTTGTCGCTATGGTAGAAGATTCTGTGTTGTTTGTTTATGTTTCTTTGTTGAGCTTCACTGAAGCAAAAATGTTTACTTTCGATACTGCTAACGAGAAGACGGAAGTGAAGGCAGGAAACAGTGTGTGTGTGTGTATAGGGTGTTTGTAGAGTGAGTGTGTGTGTGTGAGAGAGAGAGAAATACAGAGAGAGTGTGTATGCATGTGCATCTGTAAAAGAGAGTGTGTACAAGCATATGTGTGTGTATGTGTGTGTGTGCATGCATGTGAGGGTGTGTGCATGTGTGTGCATGTGTGTGAATGTGTGCATGTGTGTGTATGTGTGTATGTGTATATGTGTGAATGCATGATCATGTGGATTTGTGAGTGCGTATGAATGTGCATGTGTGTTTGTATGTGTGTATGTGCATGTATGAGAAAGAGTGAGAGTATGTGAGTTTATAAGTGTGAATTGGTGTGTGTGTATGTATGTGTGTGTGGATTGTATAAGTGTGAGTGTATAAATCTTGGTGGTGAACACGAGAGAATGTATATTATGTGTGCTTCTGTGTTGTGTGTGTGTGTGTGTATGTGTGTGTGCAGATGTTTTTAACATCTGCAGTAGCTGTAACAACTGCAAAAGTACTAACAATGAGAACAACAACAGCATGGTTGCACAGGAAACTGCAACAACAACAACAACAACAACAACAATAACAATGATAACAATAAACTAATGAAGGAACCTCAACATGGTCACTGTACATACAACAAACAGCAGCTGAATCTCGCTCAAATAACACTAGATAATGCTATCATAGATTAGTTATGTCTGAATAAGAGACAAGATGGTCACAGTTGGAATGCCTTTGATTTATAAGTTTACTCAACCAGGGGGTGAACAACAGCAACGACAATGGTTTTAAATTTGGGCACAGAGCCAGCAGTTTTTGAGGGGAGGGGGAAGTTGATTATATTGACCCCCAGTACTTGACTGGTATTTATTCTATGAATTCTGGAAGGATGAAAGGCAAAGTTGACCTCAGGGGAATTTGAGCTCAGAATGTAAAGACGGACAGAATGCTCCTAAGCGTTTTGTGTGGCATGCCAACAACTCTGCCATCTTGCATTACTACAGTAATAAACCTTTCTAGTAAAGGCGCAACGCCTAAAATTTTGGGGTGGGGGCGAGTAGTTATATCGACCCCAGTACATAATTGGTACTTATTTCATTGACTTCCAGAAGGATGAAAGGCAAAGTTGACCTCAGCAGAATTTGAAGTCAAGAACATAAAGACGAATGAAATGCAGCTAAGCATTTTGCCTGGCATGCTAAAAATTCTGCCAGCTTGCCACCTTAAATTACTACAGTAATAATAATAACCATACTGATAACAAATAATATATAACGATAACAACAACAACAGCATTTGGTGATGAGGGAAGATGAGCAAACGAAGAATCCTCTTCATTAGGCATGGACAGCCTTTGTTTGAAAAATGGACCACAGGTAACATGCCTAATCATCAGGTGGGGTGGACGTCTAAAAACATTCAAGGTAATTTTCATTGGTGTGCCATTTGGAAAGTTCCACATGCCACACTTTGCCTTTGACTGCTCTACATAGACACTTGACATGCTAGAAATAGTAGCCAATTTTCCTCAAATCATACCTTATCATCTTCTAAAACGAAGGTCACATTGGACGATATAGTCCTAGATACACTACAGTGGTGTAGCGAGTATTCTCAGTGTCTGGAGGGTGGGGTTGGAATGTAAAGACTATTTTGGCAGCCCTGGCACGTAAGAGACTTTTTTGGAATTGGATTTTCTACAGGGTGCATATTCCTGCTTACCCCCAGCCTCAGTTTCTAGACATGAATGGTCCTGAGACCAAGACCTCTACCACAATTTTTAAGAAATGTGGTGGAAAACTAGCTCAGGAAGGCAGGGACGCTACTCCTTGAGACCCCTTTCGGAGCCCCCTACCCATCCATGTAAAAAGAGGCAGATTGACGTTCACTTGGCAGCAGATGTTTCAGGATTACTCGAAGACAGTCTGTGTTATATGGAATGGATATGCAAAAGTACCAGCCAACTAAACCTTGTAGAGGAAGCTTGACATCTAAGGTGCTGAGCAGTGCAGGAGAATGAAACTGAAGCTAACGATGCATATTTTTGACTGTCATTGACCAAGGTACTGTGTAGGGGGACTGAACCAGAAACCAAGTGATTGGAATGCAAAATGCTTTAACCATACAGCCATACTGAAATGAGTTCACGATATATTTCCTAAATGACAGGCGCTGACTGAAATGTTGTATTGACACAAACATATCCAAAACAGCTGGCTTCTTCAGTATGAATTCTCAAGAGCCATTACAAAGCAGAAAGCACAAACAATGTGATAGCCATATACAATTGGTGCAAAAGTACTTCTGTCTATATTCTCTGATCAAATGGAGATTATGAAGTAAGTTGGATATCATGTGGCTTTAATATGAGAATAATTTAATCAGCTTCTCCAACATTTTGAAATATTGTGCTAAGTGAAGCATGCATGCACACATACACACACACATACGCACTAACACACATACACACTTGTGCACACAAAGACATTCAAACATACATACAAATGTACACACACATACTTAGAAATAAATATATCCACACACATCTGTGTTGGTGCCGCAGAAAAATGTACTGGTGCTAGTACTACATGTAAAGCATTGGTGCTGGTGTCATGTAAAAAGGTTCCCAGTACACTCTGTAAAGTGGTAGGCATTAGGAAGTGCATCCAGCCATAGAAACCATACCAAAACAGACAACTGAAGCCTGGTGCAGCTCTGTGGATTGTTAACTCCATGTCAAACCATCCAACCCATGCTAGCATGGAAAAAGGACGTTAAATGATGATGATGATACATACAAACACATATTTAATGAAATAGTATCAGTACCACACACACACACACACACACACACACACACATATATATATATATATATATATATATATATATATATATATATAACACCCATACTGTTAGGATTGGCACTCTCAACGTCGGCACGCTGAAAGGTAGATCTGGTGAAATTGTTGAGATGCTTGAACGGAGATGCGTAGATATGTGCTGCATCCAGGAAGTAAGATGGAGAGGAGGTTCTGCAAGGTTCCTCACAGGCAAAGAACACAGGTACAAGATTTTCTGGGCAGGGAACACTGACGGGGTCGGGGGCGTAGGAATACTTCTAGCGGAGAAATGGGTGGATAAGGTAATCGAGGTCGTTAGAGTAAGTGACAGAGTACTTAAGATCAGACTAGTGCTTCATCATAGATTAGCTACTGTCATCTCAGCCTATGCACCTCAACCTGGGCTACCAGATGGTCTGAAAGACCAATTCTATGACACCCTCTTGCAAACTACCTCGTCGACGAGTGACAGGGACCTTCTCTTTGTGGCTGGAGACTTCAACGGTCATGTCGGACGTCGTGCTGGGGGCTTCCATGGCATACATGGAGGCTATGGCTTCGGTTCCCGCAACGAGGAGGGAACCAGACTGCTGGAGTTCTGTGATGCAACCAATCTTATGGTCTGCAATACCAACTTCAGGAAACCTGCCAGTCACCTAGTCACCTACCGCTCCGGCAGACACTCTAGCCAAATCGACTACATCCTCGCCAGAAATAGGGAAAGAGGGCGGCTTATAAATGCCAAAACCTACCCTGGCGAAGAATGTACCCCACAACATAGATTAGTAGTTAGCGACTTTGGGATCAAGGCAAAATGGGTGCCCAGAATTAGACAGGCTTGGAGAAGAAGGGTGTGGAAGCTTAAAGACCCTGCAAACGGACAGAGACTTAGAGACAAGTTACTTGAAGCATTTAACGAAATAGAAGGGGATATAGCATCATACAACGTGGAAGACAATTGGAGATTTCTGCGGGACAACCTGTTGAAAGCCACCGACCAGATTTGTGGGTGGTGTAAGGTCCCCTCCCAACCCAGAGTAACGTGGTGGTGGAACAAGGAGGTAGACAGGGCTATTAGACAAAAGAAACAAGCTTGGAAGGACTGGAAGAACGGTGGTAGCAGGGAATTGTACCAATGTGCCAGAAGGGAGGCTAGGCGACAGGTTTATTTAGCCAGAGGGGAAGCAGATAAGGAAAGATTTGCCAATGTTCTGCGCCGTGAGGACCAAAGACTCGAGGTATTTCGGGTTGCAAGACAGTGTAGGAGAGAGAATAGTGATGTTGTAGGAGAGAAATGTGTTCGCATGGATGATGGTACGCTTGCATTAAATGAGGATGCAAAGAAAGAGGTCTGGAGATGCCACTACGATAGATTGCTTAATAAAGAGAATGAATGGGAGAAAGAGAGCCTGCCTTATGTCGACCCAATAGAGGGACCAGCTATCCGAGTTGATAGTACCAGGGTAGATAAAGCAATTAAGAGTATGAAGACCGGGAAAGCCCCCGGCCCATCAGGAATCACTGCAGAGATGCTCAAAATATCTGGCAGTGTTGGCTATAGCCTAGTCACCCGTATTACGAACCAGGTGATACACGAAGGAGTCATACCCTATGACTGGTGTAGCAGCATCATAGTCAACTGCTACAAAGGTAAAGGGGACGCTTTAGATACAAATAATTACAGAGGCATCAAGCTGTTAGATCAGGTTATGAAAGTTACAGAGAGGGTCATAGCCCAACTAATTAGGGAGCGAATCAATTTAGATGAGATGCAGTTTGGGTTCGTGCCAGGTAAAAGCACTACTGATGCCTTATTTCTAGTGAGACAGTTGCAAGAGAAATACCTAGCCAAGGATAAACCTCTGTACCTGGCTTTCGTTGACATGGAGAAAGCCTTTGACAGGGTCCCCCGATCCCTTATCTGGTGGTCAATGAGGAAACTTGGGATAGAAGAATGGCTAGTGAGAGCTGTGCGAGCCATGTACAGAGATGCGGCCAGTAAGGTGAGGGTTGGAAATGAGTACAGCAATGAATTCCGGGTAGAGGTAGGGGTCCACCAAGGTTCCGTCCTCAGCCCCCTATTATTTACCATAGTCCTCCAGGCAATCACAGAGGAGTTCAAGACAGGTTGCCCCTGGGAGCTCCTCTATGCTGATGACCTTGCCCTAATTGCGGAGTCACTATCAGAACTAGAGGAGAAGTTTCAGGTGTGGAAGCAAGGTCTAGAATTGAAGGGCCTTAGAGTCAACCTAGCTAAAACCAAAATCCTAATAAGTAGGAAGGTAGATAAAACACAAACCCCTTCAGGTAGATGGCCCTGCTCAGTATGTAGAAAAGGAGTAGGTAGTAACTCTATAAGATGTACCCGGTGCAAGCTATGGACACATAAGAGGTGCAGCAACATCAAAGGCAGGTTAACTAGCAAGTTAGTTTTTGTTTGTGGCAGATGTTCAGGTGCAATAAAGACTGCAAACAAACAGGAAACAACTTCTATCTCATTCCAGGGTGAAAAACTAGAGGTAGTCGATAGCTTCCGCTATCTGGGCGACCAAGTTAGTAGTGGGGGTGGGTGCGCTGAAAGTGTAGCTGCTAGAATAAGAATAGCCTGGGCAAAGTTTAGAGAGCTCTTACCCCTGCTGGCGACAAAGGGACTCTCACTCAGAGTAAAAGGCAGACTGTATGACGCATGCGTACGAACAACCATGCTACATGGCAGTGAAACATGGGCTGTAACTGCTGAGGACATACGTAAGCTCGCAAGGAATGAAGCCAGTATGCTCCGTTGGATGTGTAATGTCAATGTGAATACCCGTCAGAGTGTAAGTATCTTGAGAGAAAAGCTGAACATTAGAAGCATCAGTTGTGGCGTGCAAGAGAGACGATTGCGCTGGTATGGACATGTGGTGAGAATGGAGGAGGATAGCTGCGTGAAAAAGTGCCACACCCTAACAGTTGAGGGAACCCGTGGAAGAGGTAGGCCCAGGAAGACCTGGGCTGAGGTGGTGAGGCAAGACCTTCGTACATTGGGCCTCACCGAGGCGATGACTACGGACCGAGACCTTTGGAAATGGGCTGTGCGTGAGAAGACCCGGCAAGCCAAGTAAGATCGTTGCCAGTGCCCCTGGACTGGTTCTTGTGCGGGTGGCACATGAGATGCACCATTTTGAGCGTGGCCGTTGCCAGTACCGCCTGACTGGCTCCTGTAGGATTTTCGAGCGAGATCGTTGCCAGTGCCCCTGGACTGGCTTGTGCGGGTGGCACATAAAAGACACCATTTCGAGCGTGGCCGTTTTCGTGCGGGTGACACGTAAAAGCACCCACTACACTCTCTGAGTGGTTGGCATTAGGAAGGGCATCCAGCTGTAGAAACTCTGCCAAATCAGACTGGAGCCTGGTGTTGCCATCCGGTTTCACCAGTCCTCAGTCAAATCGTCCAACCCATGCTAGCATGGAAAGCGGACGTTAAACGATGATGATGATATATATGTACATAATACTTGCATATACACACACATATTTATAAATGCATACACAATCACATATGTACATACATGCACACTCACAAATGCATAGGTATATACACAAACACATACATGCACAAACATATATAAAAACACATACAACCATGAACATACATACATACACACACAAACACATATACACAAATGCATACATGCACAAACACACGCATATATAGAGAGAGACACATACAAAACCATGTACATACACACACTGAACTGCAAAAGAAATGAGACGTGTGTGAGTGTGAAATATGTTTTAATTTCCTTATGTCCGAGATAAATTTTGATAAATCTGATGAAGTCAATTTCTTGGATGCACTTTGACCACAGTCTATGGGTTGTTGTTATGTGTTTTAGTAGTGGGCGGATCCAGCACATCGAGATTGTAGGGCATGACATGTTTGATACTGTGTATGCCCTCCCTGGGTGTTCAAAACAACCATGCACCATTGGTACATGGAGTGCTTGAGGCAGTTCACAAAAGCCATTGGCACCTATGCCCACACCCTGAGGAAAAACTTCTTCCAGTTCCACATGAGTTGTCGGCTTTTGGGACCACCTGGTTCGGCCGTTTCTGGATTTCACCCTACAGGTGTTCAATTGGGTTCAAATCCGGGCTGAGAGCTGGCAACAGCATGGGTCTGATGTTGAGCTGATGGAGGAAGTCCATGGTGATCCTTGTAGGAGGGAACATTGTCCTGCTGGAACACGTGGCTATGGTGACACGTGAAGAAGTGCACAATGTGAGGTCTTAGGATCTGGTCAACGTAGCGCTGCACTGTGATGCCATTCCCTCTGCCTGCACCAACATTTTGGAACACAGTTCTCTAATTCAGGCCTGTAGCACCCCAAACCATAATGCTTTGGTCACCCCACACATCTCTTTCTATGACACATGCATCTCTGTGGCATTCACCCCCTCCTAGCCACACCCTCATTCTGCTATCCAAGGTGGAAACGAAGTACAGGCTCATCAGAGAAGACTATCAGCCTCCATTGTTGATGCCACCAAGGTTGGTGCTGTGTAGCCCACTGTAGTTATACCTGACGATGGAGGGTGGTGAGGACAGGCCCTTAAGCAGGACAATGGCAACGCAGGTTGTTGGCAGTCAGTTGACGTCATATCGTATCGTTGCTGATGGGTCGCTGTCCAGTGCTACTGGTCTCGTGAGCTGTCATGCTGGTCAGTCTGAAGCAATCACAGAGGTGTTGCAGGTGGATGAAGTGGTCCTGCCTGGACGTGGTCACCTGGTGGCGCCCTCTGTCGGCACAGTCTGTAGTGCTGTTGGTGTTGTTGTATTGCTGTTGCAGGTGATAGATGGTGCTGACATGGACCTTGTAAGCTTTCACAACAACCAGGGCATGCTGCCTTGCTTGCAATTGGCCAATAGCTTGTCTCTCTGTGCTGCTGACAATTGGGTGTTACCTGTTGTGTCCAAATTATGAATGCCAGGAATGTGGTTCAAGTTGATTTTTATACCCATAACCTCCTCAAAATGCACTTGCATTTCAGTTTTCATGACAACTGTTTACGACTGCTACGCATGGCATTCAACACGGCTGCGTTTTGGCGTCTCATTTCAGGGAAAGTTGAAAGGGTACCTGCAATTTGGGTCTCAGCCATAAACCAGCATGTCTTGAAATATTTACATTTACATCCCTGAAATAAATTTTTCTGAATTTACCATATAAAAATGACATATGAAAAAATCGTGTTTCTTTTGTGGTTCAGTGTACTCACATACACAAACACACATACACATATACATACACACAGACACACATATAGACACATACACAATCATGTACATACATAATCACATACACACACCAACACATACACATATACATTAACACATTCATGCACAAACACATATATTGACACACATATGTCCAAACATATACAAACACACACACACACACACACACACACACACACACACACACATACACATATATATATATATATATGTATATATACAGATCTATGCACATACACACCTGCATTAGAAACAAGAATGATTAATACCTCAACAGCTATCATCATCATCATGCACATACTTATTACTCACATATGCATACACACACATATATAAGCAAAACCATAGACATACACTTACATATGCAAACACACATATATATATTCACACACATATACACGAACGCATATGCATACACTTTCATACACAAATACACATCTCTATTCATGTACATACATACATGCATACTTGTGCACATACATGCAAACACATATACACACTTATGCACACATATACACTGTCAAACCTGCACATACACACACATATCCACACATATGTTTACACACACACCTAGAATAAAAGCGTAAAAGATCAATACCACAGCTGCCATCATCATCATTATCACCATCATCGTACACATACACTTGCATGCAAAAACACACAGACATACATACACTCACATGCATATCTATATACATATACACTCTTGCACATATGCACACCTACAATAAAAAAGAATATCAATGCCACAACTGCTATCACCACCACCACCACCACCACCACCACCACCACCACCATCATCATCATCATCATCATCATCATCATCATCATCATCATCATCATCATCATCATCATCATCATCATCATCATCATCATCATCATCATCATCATCATCATCATCATCATCATCATCATCATCATCATCATCATCATCAGTATCTGATGTATAAATAGTAACCATTACCAGCATCACCACCACCAACGATATCACCTCCATCACCACCACTAACAACACCAGCACAAATATCACCACCACCCTCACCACCTATACCAACAACACCATTAACATCACTTCCATCACCATCATTACCATCATCACCAACAACACAACCACCATCACCACCACCACTTCCACCACCATCACTATAACCACCACCACTACCTCCATCACCACGAACAATGTCACCTTCATCATCACCATCACCATCACTGCCACCACCACAACAACAACATCATTAGGTGGAGTAATTTCATTCGTTCTGAAAATTTCTTTGTTTGAAAATTTGAAATTGGAGCCCAGAATGTGGCATCATACCATTTTGCCTCCGAGACATCAGCAGCTGCAAAAGCAGAAGGAGTTACTAGAATTACTCAACACAGGTCTAAAAGGTTGTTCAACTAAAAATCACTAAATGCTGAATCTAATTAATTAAAATATACTCTGGTTAGCAAATTCTATGAACAATGTAGAAAAAAAAAAATCAAAGATTAAATTATTCTGAAACTTTAAAAAGAAAATAAAATCTTGTTTTCAATTTTTGTATTTATTTATATATTAGTTTATTTATTTAAAGATATTTCATTTTCATCTGATATATTTTTAATGTTTTATTTGTTATTTTTCTCAGTCTGATTTTATTTCCTGAAATATCTACTCATATATGCATACCTGCATGCATTGGTATTGGATGTCTTTCAAATAGAATTTTCTGGCGTGAATAAGTGATGGAGGGAGAGAAGGAAGGAGGAAAGGTGGGAAGGAAGGAAGGGTTCTTTCTTTCTGTCAGCAAAAATGTAACCAGTTTAAGAAACTGTCCTGTTAGATATTCTTGTTTTAGAAGATTTGAAAATCAAAATTATTCAAAACTTTAGTCTTATAGGAGCCAATTTTAGCAGCACTTAGTCAAGAAGGCATATGGTTCTTGAGTCAGAAGTTCACCAAGTATACAAATCAATGCGTAGTGATATGTTGCATTGAATAAATTAGTGAAGAAGAACAATATTAATTGTTTGTTGAGACAGTCATTTTATTTATATATTACGATGGTTGTTACTATATAAAAGATACAACTGCTTTGAGTTGTTTGCATACACAGCTTGTTTGTCATTGCAGTAAACAAATTGTCTTCAGTTCCAAAGTCCATTGTGTAGATAGAAAATTTGTCCATGTATGACTACAAAAGAGAGAGGGGGGAAGAGAGGGAGAGAGAGAGAGGGAGAGTGAGAGAAGGAGAGAGAGAGAGTGCTGGTGTCACATGAAAACCACCCACTCCAATCTGAAAGTGGTTGGCATTAGGAAGAGCATGCAGCCATAAAAACCATGTCAAAATAGACAGTGCAGCCTGGTGCAGTCTTCTTGCTAGCTATCCAACTCATGCCAGCATGGAAAATGGAAGCTAAATGATGATGATGATGATGATGATGATGATGATGATATACTATGCAACAATTATCAAAATAATTTCAAAATAAGCTCAAGACTGATGAAGTTGTTGACAGCTTTTGAAAAATTTTGGTCAACCAGTTAGTATCCAAAAGTTTTTGGAATTAAAATAAATTTGTTTCCATCATCCACTAATGTAATTCAATTTAACTTGAGGTGAGTAGGTTCATTCCTTGCCTTGAATAAGGAACACATTTATTTCAGTGTCAGGCCCTACACCATCAATTCGTTCATCAATTTGCTCTGTAATTTTCTTTTTCAAGCTTACAAACTTGATTGAAAGTAATTCTTTTTGTTGTACAATTTGCATATCTTTCCAAATGCAGGACCTTTCCCATAAATAAATGCAAATTTATGACCAAAATATTTGCATTTAGAAAATGTCTTCATTTTGGTTATGTAACAGACATCACCGATTTTAGGCTCTACCTCTTGAGAAATGTCAACTCTGTTAAAATGCAAAATCATTTCCTGTTTCATACATGCATTAAATCACATATTTTCCAACAGCTGTTATTCCAACATCTTTGATCTATGAAATTTCATTGATTCTCATTTGTATTAACTAATCTTTGGCCAAGCTTATCAAACCTAGAATATCAAGACTAGTTATAATGATGATGCAAAAATTTTGCAATGGGCTTGGAGGATCCTTGATGCAGAAGATATGTATCTAGTTGTTATAATGTGAGATCCTCATCCACTTGTATGTTACTGTTGGAACTGTAATATTCTTGTCACCACTATTATGTTGTGGTGGTATTCCACGTCTTCTTATCTTTGACTCGTCTATCGTGCTATCGCTGATAGCTCTGCAAGACAATGACTTTGAAACGTCTACCTTGATGGTATCTCGAACTCGTATGGCCCCCATGCCAACGTCTCCTCCATTGGACACTAAACTCTGCTTGCGAAGATCTGTTGGGCAAGCGAAATCGTGATGGCACCACCTTCGAGCATGATCATTACCAGCGTCGCCTTCCTGGCACTTATGCTGCAGCTTTGCATTCCTGGCACTTGTGCTGGTGGCACGTGAAAAGACATTCAAGTGAGATTGTTGCCAGTTCCGCTGGACTGGCTCCTGTGCAGGTGGCACATAAAATATACCATTTTGAGCGTGACCATTGCCAGTACCGCCTGACTGGCCTTTGTGCCTGTGGCACGTAAAAGCACCCACTACACTCTCAGAGTGGTTGGCGTTAGGAAGGGCATCCAGCTGTAGAAACTCTGCCAAATCAGATTGGAGCCTGGTGTAGCTATCTGGTTTCACCAGTCCTCAGTCAAATCGTCCAACCCATGTTAGCATGGAAAGCGGACGTTAAACGATGATGAAGATGATGATGACACTGACTCTAACTGTGAACTCATATGACTCTACTACTACTGACCTCCAACAACTGACTGTCTGACTCTATAGTGGCTCCCCTTCCCACTTTGTCACATGGAAAGGGGAGTACCATTTTCACTACAACACAAGTTCATTTCATTTACTCCTTTTTTAGGCTTCATATTATCCATTAGTTTCACATATCTCACTGAAATACATGTCCTTCAGCTACTTTGCATGGACAATAAGTGACACCTTCAGTTTAGCCTCACTACAAGCTTTCATCATTATCACGATCATCATCGGCATTTTAAGATCCATTTTCTCATGCTAGCATGGGTCAAACAAAACATAGTGAAGCAGTTTTTTTTATAGCTTGATGCTATTCTTGTCGCCTAGTCACATTTGTTTCCAAGTAAAGTACAATTTCCCCCATGTCCTTTGAACAATGAACAACTCAATGGGCAAATATGGTTTTGCAGCAGATGTAAACGAAGACTTGTATTGATGGTGTTGTTGTTTCTACAAAGTGTGCATACAATGGGAAGACTCACATGCAGTAATTTATATACATGCATGCATACCTCTGTATGTATGTGTGTGTGTGTGTGTGTGTGTGTGTGTGTGTGTGTGTGTGTGTGTGTGTAGGTACAGGCTCTAAGCACTGAAAAGATTTTGGTGTCCCTATATATATGTAATTCAAAATATAAACAATAATAGAACATAAAATTATTTTTTATTTTTCAAAATGCAACAAAACTAACAGCAAGATGGAAAGCAATGTTTATTTTTGTATACTTCCACTTTATTTATATTTGAAAAGTTTTCTCCTACTTTTTTTAATTGTGAAGTCTTTGATCAGATCCTCAAAATTAATCTTATGTAACACACATCTGCTTCTATACTTAGTAGAGATAAGCATCCCAAATATTATTTTCACAAATTCAAAATAATCTCTTTTGTGCTGTAAACCATTTACCATTTCTGTGACACCCTCCCCACTTCCCTTGATGCCTTAAGTATGTACTTATTTTGCTTCATGATTAATCCAGTGCTGTATGCATCACCAAAGAGCTTATTCAAAGTATAAGAGCAAACAATGTGTAGTTGTCTCTTGCATGTAAGAAGGCTTGGTTACAAGTACTGTCCTTTCACGAATTGTTTTAGGTGCCTCTAAAGCCATAAGCAGACACCCTCGAGCCCTCCTATTTTTAACATAGTAAAGCACCAAGGATGCGACAGTTTTGAGGAGAGAGGGCTGCAAATCAATTTCAACTGAATATCCTGGAGCAATGTGAAATAAAGTATCTTGCTCAAAGACATACACTGCTTGGACTAAGAATCGAAACCACGACCCTATGATTGTGAGGCCAACTCACTAACCACAAGGCCATGTTGTTACATAGTATTTCACTTCTTCAAAATAGCAGTTCCATATTTCACACAGTTAATGTGGTAGATTATACAATTTGTGGATTTAAATATCTTTAAAGTATGTCTTATTTACTTATGTTTGTTTGTTAAGCCTCTTAACATACTATATTCAAAGAGGTAATATTTATCTCCTCTTAAATGCAGATGTTCTATTAGAACAAACTATACTGTAATAAATTCCATGAGAGAAATTCTCATATTAGCTTTTGGTGCAAAATACACTCTAGTTTATATTGCTAGCAGGGAGATAAATCCCTGCCATCTCCAGTGCCAAGATCTCCAGATCACATGATTTCAACCTTCCTTGGTCTCATCAATGATGGATACTCAACTGTTAGAGATAGCAGTGACTCATCTCTTCACCAGCAATATATATTCATCAATACCTTACTTTGCCTTGCCTTGGGTTCTGAAATTCTGATGGAGTTGTAGGGAAGCCATCGTGACATGTGGTGTGTCTTGAGCATTTCTAAACCTGGTAGACAACATTCCTTTCCAGATCTAGTCACAACCAAGAGTGGGTGAGTGAGAGAGACAGAAGAATTGATCTAGTACTGGATTGGTTCTTCATTTATCTTATACAAAAGGATGAAAGGCAAAAACTGACCTCAGTATGATTTGAACTCAAATGACAGTGGACAGGAATGAATATTGTAACATTTTTTCTGTTGCTTATCAACTGCCAGTTGGCTCCTTGGGTAATCAGTAATACTTATTCATTAATATTCACTTCAATAGGCCAATTTGAGCAGAATTAGCAGGAAATGCTTTTGAAAGCATTATGGTAAAGAAGGACAATTAATTAATTAAAACATATAAAACTTGCTACTGTCATTATGAAAGCCAAAAAAGACACATACAAAAAAATGAAAAAGTTCCACTCCAGATTCATGTCTTGGACAGTTGTCTTTATACATGGTATCCAGCAGTAAAATATTATTCAGAATACCAAACAATCAAACACAAAATGAATATAAAGCCAACAAGGAAACCATTTACTGTTAATTGAACAGCAGCTAAAATTTCCCCCAAAAGAAACTTTAATGTCTTGAAAAGAGAACACATTAGGATGAGAGGGGAAGTCACTAAATCATCAAAAAGGTTGCGAACAGCGACAAAAGAACTTTGACTATTAAACAACCAATTGATTGTTTAACCAGCATATTAAACAAATGATTGATTTATTGGTTGGTTAGATATATAATCAATTGACTGACAATAAAGAAGTGGGATTGAACCTCTGTGTGTGTTATTATTATTGGCGTAATGATTCTCTCAAGACACAACAAAATTTGTTTCAAGACATGAATTCACAGCAAGAATCTTGTGAACCAGATACAAACAGGAAGTAATATTAGATAATTGTATTCCTAGATATATGAAGGTGCACAGTCTAGTGGTGAAGATGTTAGACACATGGTCATTAAAACATAAGTTTGATTCTCATGAGCAGTGTGTTGTGTTCTTGAGCAAGGGACACGAGAATTTTGTAAAATAACTTAGTTAATAATTGAAATGGTATTTAGAACATAATTTAACATGTAATTTTGATATAAGATTTTAATTTAAACCATTTTAAAAGAAGAAATTTGTATCATAGAACCAAGGGAGGTTTCAGGCAGTTTAATGAGAGTCAAACAGGTGTCAAAAGACTCCCCTGCAGTTCAATAGTTCGATTCTCATACATCACATACAGTGAGTGTGAATCCCAACCATTTTGCACCTAGAGACCCCCTTTGATCCCTATTTTACTTGGATGGACACTAATTTCCATTTGATGTTTAAAAAAGTCTTATTACATTTTTATAATAAAATATTGATTTCAAATTTTGGCACAAGGCCAGCAAGCTTGGGAGAGGGAGTAAGTCGATAACATTGACCCCAGTGTTTAACTGGTACTTACTTTTTCAACCCCGAAAGGATAGAGGGGAAAAGTTGACCTCAGCTGCATTTGAACTCAGAACATAATAATGGATGACATACCACCAAGTATTTTACCTGGTGTGCTAACAATTCTGCCAGCTTGCTGTCTTACATTTTTTTCTTTTATAATAAAATATTATTAAGAATTGTATTGAAAAAAATGTTAAAATATTTTGTATATTGTAGAAGTATAACAATTTATTGCACATAAACTTTAACAACAAAATCTTATATGGACCCCCAAGGCTCATGTGGACCTCAGTTGAGGACCACTGATGTACACACTTTAACTCAACTCAGTAAAAAGAACTTCTGTTAATTTGTGCTTACAAATGTTTTGAACAGTAACTCCTTGTTTGGTGTGCTTTCTCTATATATCAAAGACACTTTCTTTTGCTATCTGATATAAACTATGAACTGAAACACAAAACTATTTTCTACGTTCTGAATTATAAAATATTTTGCTTTTTACTGAATATATTGTCAATGTGTATTGATTCTTCTGTACTTTATACTTGTATACAATTTTTTATGGCCTATTTAAAGCTACTCTTTTTACTCTTGTTCTTTATTTATGAATCTTATTCTCTGTGGATCTGTTGTAAACCAGAATGTTTTGTTTTCTTTTTGCATAGGTAATTTTGATATTGGTGTCACTCTTCTTGTCACCGACCTCCTCTCATTATTATCATTCCTCTGTTCACCACAAGCCATGTTAAAATGCAAATAAAGGGGACAAAAAAGCAGCCTACAGCTTATCTATGAAACTTGACTCTAGGCTTGAAAATTGCTGGATGCACTAACATACACACACACACATGCATACACATGCACACATGCATGCACATACACACATATGCATGCACATACACACACATGCATACACACGCACACACACACACATGCACATGCACACACAAACATTTTTCCCTCAGTAGATTATTGAGTATTTAGGACAAGTTCATCATGTCACCACACAGTCTACACGAATACTAGCATTGTTATAAACACAGGTGGATTGTGTCACACAGGCAAACAAAAGCGACCTCTTGTGGAGAATTCAATTTTGCAACATTACAAAGGTGTGTGTGATGGTATGCTTATTATATCACTGCTTTTTCTACCTAAATTTGCTGCTGATATGTTCACAAATTTATTGGCAGAAATATCAAAAAAGTTTGAGTACTAAAACAAAACTGAACAACTTATAAGGCTTGTTTTAAGCTGTATGTTACTGATTATACATAAAACGATAAATGTCGCCCTTTCAAAGCCTAGCCAGGCTCATGGGCCTGGTTTCCCGGTTTCTATGGCGTATGTGTTCCCCCCAGCTAGACGGGACGCCACTCCATCGCAGCATTACTCAAGAAACAGGAAGAAAGAGTGAGAGAAAGTTGGGGCGAAAGAGCACAACAGGGGTCGCCACCACCCCCTGCCGGAGCCTCGTGGAGCTTAGGTGTTTTCGTCCAATAAACACTCACAACGCCCGGTCTGGGAATCGAAACCACGATCCTCCGACCGTGAGTCCTCTGCCCTAACCA
>NC_142936.1:57101528-57114028 GCF_046866305.1 Octopus bimaculoides | reverse complement strand
ATACGTTTTCCCTGTCGCAATGTTAGAAGACTTCTCTACTAGTAGAACATAGTAGGTTCTGCACAAATTCTCTTTTCACACGTAACAAAGTACTGATCAAAACAACCTTCGACATACCCTTATCTGCCCTCAACTGGACAGAAATATCTTCCACATAAAATGCATCAGGGCTGGTACCACATAAAAAGCACCAGTGAATGTGTCACATAAAAAGCACTGGTGATGGTGCCACATAAAATGCACTGGTTATGGTACCATGTAAAAAACACTGGTGCTGGTACCACATAGAAAGTAGTGGTGATGGTACCACATAAAAAGCACTTGTGATAGTGTCACATAAAATGCACTGGTTATGGTATGACATAAAAAGCACCGGTGATGGTACCAAGTAGAAAGCACCCTGTACACACTGTAAAGTGGTTGGCATTAGGAAGGGCATCCAGCTATAGAAACTAAGCCAAAACAGACTATGGAGCCTGGTACGGACCCTGGTCTTGCCAGTTCCTATCAAGCCATCCAACCCTTGCCAGCATGGAAAACAGACATTAAATAATGATGATGATGATGATGATGATTATATGCACAGGCATCTTTGTTTACTTGATTATGATTGCCATGAAATCCAATAATGACCAACACACCTATAATATTTGCACATGCACACATATACATGCACATATATACATACACATGCATGCAACTCTTACATATATACACTCATACACATATATATGCACACATGCACCTATACACATATATGTATATACACAGACACATTTCTGTGCATAAACACATACACAGTCATGTGCATAGACACACAACACACACACACACACACAACACACACACAACACACAACACACAACACACACATTTATCCACGCTCAAATATGCATGCACATATATACACACACATACATGGACTTACTAGCAAGTACATGTACATGCACAAACCAAGGTGCAAAGGCTGTCATACACATGAGTACAGACATGCATGTAATTACACACACACACACACACACACACACACAACACATAGACAAACACATACACCCACACAAATACATACAGAAACACACACAAACACATACATACACACAAACACATACATACATGCAAACATATACGCACATACACACATGCATATTTTCTTCTTTTTAGCCATCCATCATTGCCCACAATAGCCCTCTTGATGCTGTCACCAGGAGTAAGTGCTCATGTATGTGTACAAACCGATTCAGGAGCTGCATGTTTTTGTGCATGTGGAGCACAAACACATACACATGTACATATATACAGACATGCAAAAAAATGCACGCACACACACACACACACACATACCACACACACACACACACGCACACACACACACACACACACACACACACACATATTGATGCAAACACTTGTGCATGCACACAAACACATCACATACACAAGAACATATACAATATACACATATGACTCTATATACACGACATATGTACTAATACACACTCACAAACACATACACACACATACAAACACATGCATTGCCTTTTAAGTATCTCACAACAACAAAAAAAGACAACAGCGAGGCAACAAAAAAGCCTCTACACGGTCGCTTGCCCTGCTAGAAATAGTAATCAAATCTTCTTCAAATTACATCTTGCTATCTTAAAGAAGGATACATTGGATGACATAGTGTATGATATATAAAAAGATGTGATGGTCATGGCTGGAACGCCTTTGACTGCACATTCTGCTTGATCAGAATTGACCGGAGTTTAAATCTATAACAATAACAAAACAACAGTGACAACATCAAACCAATAAGAAAGCCTCTACATGGTCACTTGCCCTGCAAGAAATACTAACCAAATCTCCCTCAGATTACATCTTGCTATCTCAAAGAAGGATACATTGGATGAAATGGTGCATGATGTATAAAAAGATATAATGGTCATGGCTGAAATGTCTTTGACCATGCATTCTACTTGATCAGAACTGACCGGAGTTTAAATCTATGGCAATAACAAAATAATAGTGATAACATCAAGCCAATAAGAAAGCCTCTACATGGTCACTTGCTTTGCTAGAAATAGTAACCAAACCTCCCTCAGATTGCATTTTACTATTTTAAAGAATGATGTCATGCATGATATACAAAAAGATGTGATGGTCACTACTGGGATGTCTTTGATCGTATGTTTTGCTTCATCAGAACTGATCTGTGTTTAGACAACAATGCATGAGCGAAAAGAGCAAAGAAAATATACAAAAACAAAGAAAAACAAATACGTAAAAGAAAAATTGACAAATAAAAAGGAAAACGAAAGAGAGGAAGAAAAAGAAAGAGAGAGCGAAAGTAAGGAGATGAGAGGGAGAATGATGGGTGAAAGAAAGACAGAGAGAGAGAGAGAGAGAGAGAGAGAGAGAGAGAGAGAGAGAGAAATAGAGAAAGGTATTGGATGTGGAAAGAGAATAACAACCACAAAGGTATTGACTCTATTATGTATGATAAATAATTTCAGTTATTTCATTTCTGGAGAAAGAATGGAGAGAGAGAGGGAAAGCAGGAGGAAAGAGAAAAGAAATAAGAGAGGAAAGAAAGAAATAGAAAAAGGAGAGAGAATTATTGTTGGCTTTTGACTGTGTTTTTGTTCGCTCTATGTTTTATGACATAGCAACAGTGATGTATTCCCAAATTATGTGCTGTGACCTAGCAACAAGGATATGATACCACTCTGCAACTAACGGCTTATGTGACAGACAGATTAACAATGAAGTGTTAATGTGCAAACACACACACACATCACATATATGCATTTACATACATACATATACACATATATACATAAATATATACTTACACGCATGTACATATACATACATCTTTAATACATTCATACATACATATTTACATACACACATACATAAATATTCACATGCATGCACATATGTATATATACTCTTTTACTTGTTTCAGTCATTTGGCTGCGGCCATGCTGGAGGACGTAAACACACCAGTATCGGTTGTCAAGAGATGTTGGGGGAACAAACACAGATACACAAACATATACACACATACATGCATATATATATATATATATATATATATATATATATATATATATGACAGGCTTCTTTCAGTTTCCGTCGACCAAATCCACTCACAAAGCTTTGGTCAGCCCGAGGCTATAGTAGAAGACACTTGCCCAAGGTGCCACGCAGTGGGAATGAACCCGGAACCATGTGGCTGGTAAGCAAGCTACTTACCACACAGCCACTCCTGCGCCTATATATATATATATATATATATCTTTTATCTTTTGCTTGTTTCAGTCATTGAACTGTGGCCATGCTGGGGCACCACCTTGAAGGGTTTAGCCAAACAAATCACCCCCCCCCCAGTACTTATTTTTTAAGCCTGGTACTTATTTTATCAATCTCTCTTGCTAAATTGCTAAGTTACAGGGATATAAACCAGCTAAAACCAGTTGTCACATGGTGATAAGGAATGAACACATGCACTGAAACACATGCACGTATACATATGTACAATGGGCTTCATTCAGTTTCCATCTACCAAATCCCCTCACAGGGCTTTGCTCAGAAGATACTTGCCCAGAACTGGATTAAAACCCATCAAGGCCCTAAGCACTTAAAAGATTTTGGTGCCCCCATAAAAGATTATGCAATTCAAAATATACTCAATAACAAACCATGAAATAATCTTTTATTCAAAATGAAACAAAACAGTAAGAAGGATAATAATGTTTATTTTTGTATACTTCCACTTTATTTATATTTGAAAAGTTTCCTCCTACTTTTTGGAATTGCAAAGTCTTTGATCAGATCCTCGAAATTAATTTTAGGTAACACATCTACATCTATACTTGTAAAGATAAATGCATCATGAATATTATTTAAGCAAGTTTAAAGTGATTTCTTTTGTGCCGTAAACAATTTACTATTTCTGTGGTGCCCCCTTCTTACCTTGATGTCCTAAGCACGTGCTTATTTTGCTTAATGGTTAATCCAGTACTGGTGCCATGTAGTGGGACTGAACACAAAACCATGTGGGTTGGGAAGTAAACATCTTTCCACACAGCTACACCTGTGCCTACACGCACACACACACACACATGCACGCACACACATACACATGCACACACACACACATGCACACACACACATATAGTGATATTAACAGGCTTTACCTAAGAAGAGATAAAATAAGTAGAGGCTTGAGATTAGCACAGACAGCCTTTGAATGTAATATAGTCTCTCTCTCACTCTCTCTCTCTCTCTCTCTCTTTCTCTGACAGCACCTACTAAACAACAGCAGCAAAAATAAATACATTAACTTAGTGCTGAAAAATGAAGAAAACAATATTCTATATGCTAGCAGTGAGCTCTTCAGGAAGCACTCTCTTCCTTATGATCTCTCACACAACCCCAAAAACAGATGGATTAATATACTTCAAAGATGACCTGGATGTGAAACACACAGGATACCAAAAGACAAGATCAGGCATCAGGTAGGTATGTTTTCTGAAGACTTGAAGTAGTAAGTAACATTGATATGAAATAAAGCCTTTCTTAGACTCATGATTGCTATGTTACATCACACCTCAAAGACTCCCCTCAGTCATGCATGACCACGAGATTGCACTTAGAAAGTTACCCTCTGAGGTAGAAGTCTAGGCAAGGTTGTTTATAAAAGACCAGCAGTTGCCCATGAATACCAGCCTCCTCTCACCATGCCATCAATGTTATCCAAGGGAAAGGCAAAAGCTGATACAGCTTGGCACCAGTGATGTTGCAACTCATTTCTACAATTGAGTGAACTGGAGCAATGTGAAATAAAGTGCCTTGCTCAAGAACACAACATGCAGCCTGGTCCAGGAATCAAACTCACTACCACATGATTATGAGCTCAATGCTCTAACTACTGCGCCATATATTTGCAATCCAAGAACAGAAGTTTGCTATGAAATTCCTAATCAACAGTGAAACTCTTGGAGTTCCAAGATACAATTGAAAATGTAGATTATGTCATATTTCTGTAGAAGACATCACATATGTGATTAGCAACTATCCAAAAATGTCATCTACATATTAATTCCCTATGCAACATGATATTGTCGCAAAATATCCAGGGAAAAAAAACAGTTATGAAATACATATAGAGAACCCCGTTATTGAATATGTACACAAATGTCAGGACAAAGAATACTGGTGCAACATTTCTATCAAAACATTTGTCAAGTGTAAGCATAACAGGCCAGATATTGTTGTTTGGGACAGACAAGAAAAAGTATGTACCACATAGAGATATGTTGTCCTGCTGGTGTGAATATCTTTTTGAAAATCAAAGAAAAAGAGGATAACAATGGGTAACTGTTTCAAAGCCTCCAGCTTCTTTATCCAGTTTATAAATTTACATTTATACTAATAATAACTGGTGTACTTGGTTTTGTGAGTAAATGGATCAGCTTGAATTTTCAGAAAAAATTCAACCAGCTAACTTGCACATTACAAATACAAACACAAGTAAAGATTTGCAAGACTTTTCTCAAGTTTAAAATGTGACATTATTTTCGTTATCTATTTTCTAACAATGAAGCTCCTTCCTCAGAGGAAGAATTTAAATAATTAGAAAGAAATGAGAGCATACATATAGACATACATACATGCATGCATGCATACATACACACATGCATACATACATCAGGTCCAACCCATACCAGCATGGAAAACAAATGTTAAATGATGATGATGATGACGATGATGATGATGACGATGATGATGATGACGATGATGATGATGACGATGATGATGATGACGATGATGATGATGACGATGATGATGATGACGATGATGATGTCAGATTAAAGGAGATTAAAAGAACCAGAACTCCAAGCTGGTTACCTCACTCAGCACTCCTGCAAATACTGGCTAGCAGTGCACAGAAATCAACAGTGTTCTTTAAAAGAAGACATTTCATCTGAGAATTCCCAGGTAGATTTGCATGTCACGGAGTATAATAATGAAATTTTAAGAAATGTAGGTGTTTGTATTGCATTTATTTCTTCATTCAATCGTTTCAACAATACACAGAAAAGTCACGAAAATAAATAGAGATTATATATGTTACAACATGTTACATGTCATCCATGCTCATTTCAAAGCATAAAATATTTACTTAATAACGAGTAAAAAACAATTATTCATATACCAACTAACCAACTAACATTTTCGAATGTAAGAAACAGGCCTTTTGTACATGCATACTACAAACATACACACACACATACATACATACATACATGAGTGTGCAAGTATGTGTATATATATGCATATATACATACATATACATATATATATATATATATATATATATATATATATATATATACACATATATATATATATATATATATGTATGTATACATATATATATACATATATATATACATATATATATACATATATATATATACAGATATATACATACATATATATATATATATATATATACACATATATCATCATCATTTAACGTCCGCTTTCCATGCTAATATATATATATACATATATATATATATATATATATATATATATATCTGTCAACTAAATCTGCTCACAATGCTTTGGTTGGCCTGAAGCTATAGTAGAAAACACTTGCCCAAAGTTTCATGCAATGGGACTAAACCCAGAACCATGTGGTTGGAAAACAAACTTCTTGCCACACAGTCACACCTGCGCCTGTGTCTAAATACTTACCATAGTTATGTTTGTTCAATAGTTACAAGTTTAGCTTGAATTGTTCCCAAGTCATAAGCATTTAATGTCTTATGATTAAATGATAAGTTATTCAGTTTGTTTTCAGTTAGGTTGCTTTATTTATGTTACAAATTTGTAATAATTTATAAGTTTTGTCATATCTATATTATCTTAAGAGAGTATTGTAGTTCGCTTGAAGCATTGTATATTGTTTGTAAAGAATAAAAAGTTTAGAATGGTGCAACAATGCACTATAGAACAAAAAATGGACTATATACTTGTTGTAATTTGGTTATCTATAGTCCGATGATATTTCGGAATTACAATTCCTTCTTCAGATCTTCTTTGCTGTTAGCAGAGACTCCAGCAAAGAAGATCTGAAGAAGGAATTGTAATTCTGAAATATCATCGGACTATAGGTAACCAAATTACAACAGGTATATAGTCCATTTTTTGTTCTATAGTGCATTGTTGTACCATTCTAAACTTTTATTCTTTACATATTATCTTAGATTTCATATAATTTATTTATTTTATGCTATTCTGTATTATTTATTATTATTATTTTTTAATAAGTAATTTATACAATTGATTTATTTTTTATAATTAAATATACATTTATTAGATATTGATTTGTGCTGGTCTATTCTCTTAGTATATAATTTGCTAGTCTATTCCCTTAACACATGATTTGTTAAAAAGTATATTGTTCTGCTACTTTACATTCAGTTCATTTTTGGTGTGTTTTCATATTTGGAATGTGTTAAAGAATGCAAAGCTGCATATCATTTGGCTTATCTTTTACTTGTTTCAGTCATTAGACTGTGGCCATGCTGGGACAACGCTTAGTTGAGTGAATATTTACCATAATTATGTTTGTTCAATAGTTATAAGTTTAGCTTGAATTGTTCCTAAGTGATAAGCATTTAATGCCTTATGATTAAATGATAAGTTATTCAATTTGTTTCCAGTTAGGTTGTTTTATTTATGTTATTAATTTGTAATAATTTGAAAGTTTTTGTCATATCTATATCTTATATTTTATATAATTTATTTATTACCTTCTTGTCTGCACAATACAATACACATTTGACACTTCTAAAAACAAGACAAAAAGTTTGTTTACATATGTTGTTATCATTTATATTTTACTTGTTTCAGTCATTAGACTATAGCCATGCTACAGCACTGTCTTAAAGGATTCCTATAGTTGAATGAATTGACCCCACTCATCATCATCATCATTGTTTAACGTCCGCTTTCCATGCTAGCATGGGTTTGATGATTTGACTGAGGACTGGCGAACCAGATGGCTGCACCTGGTTCAAGTTTGATCTGGCAGAGTTTCTACAGCTGGATGCCCTTCCTAACACCAACTACTCCGAGAGTGTAGTGGGTGCTTTTATGTGCCACTGGCTCGAGGGCCAGTTAGGCGTTACTGGCAACGGCCATGCTCAAATTGTGTTTTTTATGTGCCACCTGCATAGGAGCCAGTTCAGCGGCATTAGCAACGACCTCGCTCAAATGTTTTTTTACGTGCCACCAGCACATAATGGAATAGGAGCTTTATTTGCATATTCAAAATGTTTCCTGGAAACGAATTTAAGAGATACGTGTGTATGTATGTATACATACTGGTGCCACATAAAAAACACCCACTATACTCTGTAACATGGTTGACATTAGAAAGGGCATCAATTTGTAGCAGCCATACCAAAATAGACTAAGGAACATTGTGTGGCCCCCCTGGCTATGCCAGTTCCTGTCAAGCCATCTAACCCATGCCAGCACAGAAAACAGAGGTTAAATGATGATGATCATCATCATCATGAGCATGATTATGATGACAATGATATGATGATGATGATGAAGATGATGATGATGACGATGATGATATACATGATAGGCTTATTTCAGTTTGCCTACCAAATCTGCTCACAATTCTCTGGGGCCCAGAGCTAGAGGCACTTGCCCAAGATGTCATGCAGCAGGACTAAACCTGGAACCATGTAATTGAGAAGTGGATTTCTCACCAAACAGATAATTAATGACGTGAGAAAAGGCATTATATAACCAAACTCATTAGCTTAAAGCTGTTGTATAAGGAGCACTGCATTACAAGCTGAGTGCTTGTGCAATATTTGATTTTAATGGTTCTGAGGAAGCTATAAGATGTTGAGTGTATTGCTCCTTAAAACAGAAACAACTGTAAGCTAATGAAACTGATTATGTAATTTCTGTTCTCCTGTGATTCATTAATATCATACTTTGTGCCCACTTAACACTTTACTCACTCTAAAGTACATATGTATTGAGTTCTAACAACTAGTTGTATTAGTAATCCTGTACCTAAGCAAAATCTTGTGTGTGTGTGTGTGTGTGTGTGTGAAAAAAGATATATATATATATATGTGTGTATATATATATATATATATATATATATATATATTCACACATGAATATATATATATATACACAGACACATGCATACACACATATATATATATACATATTATTATCATGTAAATATGTGTACGAGTATACATATGTGTATGTGAGTGTATGTATTTGTATATGTGTTTGCATATCTGTGTGTATACATAAGGAGAGGAAGTGGCAAGGAAAGAAGATGGAAAGGAAGGGTAGGGAAGGAGAGGCTTGAGAAATCTGACAGATTTATAAGGAACTGTATCATTAGGAACATTCTTCTTCCTACTATAAAACAAGGGGTCAACAACGTTTTCTAGATGTTTTTAGGAGATAGAACTATTGGGTTTATACATCCAGCTCTCTCTCTCTCTCTCTCTTCATCCCTCCCTCCCTCCCCTTCCCCTCTCTCTCTCTCTTCATCCCTCCCTCCCTCCCCTTCCTCTCTCTCTCTTGCTTTCTCTCAGTTTCTCATATTGATATTCAGTGATGGTGGTAGTAAGGGTAGGATTTAATGGACTTGACTAAGCTTTCAATACACAGAAACACACACACACACAGAGTAACATGCATGCACACACAAACACAAAACAGTAACCTCCCCCACTCACGCAGTTAAACAGAAATATATCTATTACTCTCTCTTTATGTGTGTGTGTGCGTGTTCATGTGTGCACATACATGCTCACGCATATGTGTATGTGTGTCTGTGTCTGTGTGTGAAAGTGTGTGCATGTATCTGTGTGAGTTTAGGAGAATGTGTGTGTATATGTATATGTGTGAAAAACATTGTTTTAAGCATCTAGGTTTGAGTTGCTTTTTATTTTTTATTTGTGTATTTATTTATTTATTTATTTATTTATTTATTTATTTTTTTTTGTAATTTCTGGATTCCGGTATCTTAATGGGTCTACTTTCAGTTTTGGAGAGAATACTTCCTCTTCCTCTCCTTCTTCTCCCTCCTCTTCTCTTCTTATCATCATTGTTGTTATCATTCTTCTTCATTTGCATTTGTCTCTACACCATCTGAAAAACATATGCTTATGTCTTCTTAACTTACCAGTTTCAGTCCCTCTCACCATCACTGAAAAAAAAAACAACAATAAAATAGGTATACCAGACTTAAAATAAGCACTATTGACAATTTTATTGACTAAACCCTTTAAAGTTGGGCCCCAGCACAGCTATATTCCAATGACTGAATCGATTAAAGAAGACAGGAATAAAAGAGTGAAAAAAATTCTTGTCTTTCTCAGGATTATATCTTCTGGTTCTTCATCCCTAGTAACTGTTTTGTCTATCACCAGCTGTTAATCTGCATCAATTCAGTAAGAATGAAGGTAACCTCATTCAGTTATCTATGCCATCTCTCAAGATTAGAAGAACCTAAAAAGGTTTTGTAAACATTGCTTCTTCCTCAACAAGGGAAATGAAATATCTTACAAACACATGAAGCAGTTGATGATCAAAATAATGATTCTCTTGTGCACTAATGTACATTCACTGTGAGAGAAACTTTTCTTCATGACATGTGTCCTGCAGTAAATGTCTTCCACATTGTAATATACAGGAGCTTGTTAGAAATATGAGTACATTGTCAAGCTAAAGGAATCATAGTCATTGGTAGTGCCAGTGACATATAAAAGTCATCCATGCTGGTGACACATAAAAGGCACCTCTGCTAGTGACACATAAAAGGCACCTGTGCCAGTGACACATAAATGGTATCAGTGCCAGTAACACATAAGAGGCACCTGTGCTGGTGCCATGTGTGGGGCACCCATGCTGGTGATATATATAAGGCACCTGTACGAGTAACATGTAAAAAACATCCAGTTCACTTTGTAAAGTGGTTGGCATTTGGAAGGGCATCCAGCTGTGGAAACTAAGCCAAAACAGATGATGAGCCTGATGAGCCAGCAGGCAAGGACAGGCCAAGACATGCTGGTATCAGTATCACCCTTCAGTGATGCCACAAGTCACCATTTGGATAGCTACTGGACAATTCTGGATAGCTGTTGTGAGTTCCTCTGCCCTTTGTCAGATTTTGTTGTTAGTCTCACTTTTCTCATCAAAAAAACATGGTAGGGTTGCCAGTTTAGTCCTTAATGACTCGTCCATACAACAGGTTGTACTGAAATACATGTTACCAGCTGCACTGTGGAACAGCAGAATATTTCCAATGGTTATTCTACAAAATTTAGAGAAATGAAGAATAAAGTCTAAATCCAATGAGAATCAATTATGAAGTACTTCACAAGGCAAAAAAAAAAAAACAAAAAACTATTCCAGTTCTCTATGATTTAACTCCTTTGCATTCCAATTTTTCTGTCAAATGTAATGTTTATTTATTCACATTGTTCAAGAAGACTCATCAAGCCAAGTGAAACCATAGTTGTGGCCATTGTCAGTGTCATGTAAATAGCACCAATGAAACTGCAGTCATGGCTTGTTGCCAATGTCATGTAAATGGCACCTGTACCAGTGGTATGTAAAAAGCACCCATTACACTCTTGGAGTGTCCTTCCTAACACCAGCCACTCTTGGAGTGGTTGGTATTAGGAAAGGAATCCAGCCATAGAAACCATTGCCAAGTCAGACTGGAACCTGGTGCAGCTCCCCGACTTACCAGTTCCAGTCAAATCATCTAACCCATGCCAGTATGGAAAGCATACGTTAAATGATGATAAAGATGATGGTGACGATGATGATGATAATGATGATGGTGACAATGATGATGATGATGAGAATGATGAGGAGGACGTCAATGATGAGGATTGTTTTGAATTAATCATGTACTATCTTATAGATTTGAGGTTTCCATGAGGTAACTTCTAATTTTTAGTTGGTGTGAGGGGCCAGAGCTGGCCAGTTTGAACATAAAACAGGTAGAATATTTTGGCCAGATCTGGCCAGTTTAAATACTAAAGGGTTAAAACAACATTCCAACTAATATTTAGTCCTTAGTTTTTGACACCACACCTAAACAAGAGCCTTGTTGTTGTCTTGTGACCAGCTACAAAGAGCACCTCAAACCCCTCAAATAACATCTCTACTGTCTAGATGAAGGATGGACACAATTGACAATATGTGTTTGATATACTATAATTGAATAAAAGACTGGCTTCACTGTCTTTGATCATAAGTTTGTTTCAGAAGCATTGACCTAGACTGAAATAACAACATGCCTGAAGTTATATTGCACATCCATATGACTGAGAAATATGCTTTACATAATAACACTTATGATGAAGAAGGGAAATATTTGTTAGGAAATAGCTGTTCTTATACTCGCTCTCTCT
>NC_142936.1:56986528-57096528 GCF_046866305.1 Octopus bimaculoides | reverse complement strand
CGTGGCCGTTTTCGTGCGGGTGACACGTAAAAGCACCCACTACACTCTCTGAGTGGTTGGCGTTAGGAAGGGCATCCAGCTGTAGAAACTCTGCCAAATCAGACTGGAGCCTGGTGTTGCCATCCGGTTTCACCAGTCCTCAGTCAAATCGTCCAACCCATGCTAGCATGGAAAGCGGCGTTAAACGATGATGATGATGATGATACATATATATATACATGTGTACACATATAAGCACACTGAACTCCACGATAACTGCATACACACATAAAAAAAAATCAACTCAACAAATAAGTAAATGAATAAATGATTTGGTAAATAAGTAAAGATGAGGCTTAGCAGTGTTTTATAGTGTGATTTAGAACACACGTAGTGAGAATGGTGATTTCTCAATATGTAGCATCACATTTACCAATTCACTTCAGTAGTGTTGCTAAAATCCTATGGACAAGTGTTTTGACAAATAAAGATGTACCTCCACTGATATCTCTGTAATTGTGTTTCATGCAATAAACTCTACTTTATACTCCCACTCCTGTCCTGTAACTGATCATACACATAACAACAAACTGAAATAATGATAATAATAAAAATAATAATAATAATATTTTTGATCTTTGTACTGTACTTGATACCACTAAAACTGATTTTGAGGAAAGCAAAACCTGGGTATGTATTCAAAAGCTGCCAACAAAAAGTCAACCATTTGTTATTCATGGATGATCTCAAACTTTATGGAAAAGATGAAGCCAAAGTCAGTTCTCTTGTTGATACAGTGTATACCTTCAGTGCTGATATCAGAATGGAGTTCGGACTGAGAAAGTGTGGTGTATTAATATTGAAGAGAGGCAATCAAATGTATGAACGGGCTAACGATACCGTTGAGGGAGGTTATGAAGCAGATAGAAGAGACAGGCTATAAGTATTTGGGGATATTGGAAATGGATAAATTGATGGAGAAAGAAATGACAGAAAAATTTAAGGTCTACTTGCGCAGACTGAGACTGATCCTTAAGTCGAAATTAAACAGACGGAATAAGATTGAAGCTATAACACCTGGGTAGTTTCACTCCTTAGATATGAAGCAGGGACAGTAGATGAACTAAACAACTTAGACAGAAAGACAAGGAAGTTGCTAACTAGATATGGCACACTCCACCCAAAAAGTCACACAGACAGACTGTATGTACCAAGAAAGAGAGGGAAGAGGGCTTATTAGATGAGAATACAGCATTAGAACAGAAGAAAACATCATAGCATGCTATGTAAAAAATGCCACAGAACCGCTATTATTAGAAGTAAGAAGGTCAGGCTTGGGTAGGATGAAAGATTGCAAAGATAAAGCAATATACAAGAAATTGAAAATGAATGAAACTGAAAATAGGTGGGTAAAGAAAAGAATGCATAGTCAATTTCATAGGGATGTTGAAGATAAGACAAACAGAGAAAAAAGATGACTGTGGATGACTAAAAGTGATTTAAAACCAGAAACGGAGGCTCTAATCTGTGCTGCCCAAGAGCAAGCACTACGAACAAACTACATAAAATACAGAATAGACAACACATCAGAAAGTGATAAGTGCAGAATCTGTGGACAAAATGGTGAAACCTTATCACATCTTACCAGCCAATGTACGCCACTAGCCCAAAGGGAATATAAGAGACACCACAACAATATAGCCAGGCTTGTCCATTGGACACTTTGCAGCAAGTATGGACTTGACAGAGCAAATAATTGGTACGACCACAAACCTGAAGGTATCGTCGAAAATAGAAATGCAAAGATCCTATGGGATTTTATGATTCAGTGCATCCATGAGATAGAGAATAGGAAGCCAGACATAGTCTTAATTGAGAAAGAGAGCAAACTATGTGGATGATAGATATAGCATGCCTGGCTGAGGTATGCGATAAAGAAGAAAGAAAAGTTAAGAGATATGACAGGTTAACTTTGGAAGTTAAGCAGTTGTGGTCGATGAAAAAAGTAGTAGTAGTACCAATAAATGTCGGAGCCCTGGGAACAGTGAGCAAAAGTCTCAAGAAGTACGTGGAACAAATAGGGGAGATGTACTATAGTGCACAGCTTCTAATGCTGGAGATGTACTATAGTGTCAGTTGTTCCCTACCAGTGAACTAAGGTAACGCCTCTTATTTTTTGAGAACCTTCCGGAGTATTTGATCAGTTCTAAGCAGTGCTGTTTTCTGCAAGTGCTCCACCCTTATTGTGTGTGTGTGTGTGTGTGTGTGTGTGTGTGTGTGTGTGTGTGTGCGCGCGTGTGCGTGTGCATGCGTGTGTGTGTTACCATGTATTTTCTTTACTGCAGGATACCTGTTTCTGTCCATCTGTCATACTTTAACTTCTCATCACCAGGTACAAAGCTACTTCCTTCAATACTGCTCCACAGCTCAGCTGAGAGATCTTGTCTTGTGAGTTCCTTTGTAACCTCACAGTTACTGGTGTCACACAAAAGTATCTAGTACACTCCATAAAGTGGTTGGTATTAGGTAGGACATTAATGATAGAAACCATGCCAAAGCAGACGGCAGAGTTTAGTGCAATCCTCTGACTCACCAGTTCATGTCAAACTGCCCAGCCCATGTCAGCATGGAAAAATGGATGTTAAATGGTGATGATGATGATGATGATATGTATGTGTGTGTGTGTTGTATCTTGGTGTGTGTGTACATACTTATAAAATCTTAATATGCTCTTCCATACATTATAAATCATCACTCTCACCTCCCTTTTTTATTAATAAATATATCTTTCACACTCCTGTCTTCTTTTGTGTTTTTTCTCTATGTAATTTCCAGTGAAATAAGATGATTTTTTTAAAACACAGAATTACTATTAGAACAGCAAGAATACTGGGTAAATTACTCTTACAAAGCAGAAAAGTTTGTCAACAAACAGCCATGGAAAATAAACCCACATCTCCCAAAGACTCTGGCTGAATGCTTTACCATTAAGCTAAACTGCCCACTGACAAATTTATCCACAAATTTAGATGTTAAATAGATGTAGTTCTCCAATGAAAATTTCAGATTTTTTGTTATACAATGAAATTTTGTTTTATTTTTCTCTTTTTTTCAGTAGAGTATGTTATGCAAGTGATGACCAGATTTCAGAGTGGGAAATATAATGAACAACATCAATAACAACAACAAAATCAATATCAATGACATTAATATCAACATCGACAGTAACATCAGTATTTGTTTCAAATTTTTGCACAAGGCCAGCAATTTGTGGGGACCCCAGTGTCCAACTGGTACTTATTTTATGGATTCCTGAAAGGACAAAAGGCAAAGTTGACCTCAGCAGAATTTGAACTTAGAATGTAAATCGGATGAAATGCTGCTTATTAATGATTCTGCCACATCAATACCAACAACGATGGGGTCACCAACATCATCATCAGTATGAATATCAACAACATCAGGGAACATCATCATCATCATCATCCATTTAACATCCACTTTCCATACTGGCATTGGTTAGATGGTTTGACTGGAACTGGCAAGCTGGAGTGCTGTACCAGGTTGCTGTCTGATTTGGCATGGTTTCAATGGCTGGATGCTCTTCTTAACACCAACCATTCCAGGAATGTAATGGGTGCTTTTTACATGCCACCAACACAGAAGCCTTTTATGTCACCAGCACTGTTGCATTTTATGTGTCACCGGCACCGACCATAACAACTAAAATTTCACTTGGTTTGATGTATCTTTTTAAACAAAGCAAATTATCAAATGTTGCAATCACTTGTCATTGTTTCCGTGAGACCCAAAATACGACCCTAGTGTATAACTGATACTTTATATCATTGACCCTGAAAGAATGAAAAGCAAAGTCAACCTCAACGATACCACAACATCATCAGAAGAACAATACCATCATCGTCAATAACAATGACACAACAACAAGATCATGCTTCATCACCTCGTCCCATGTCTTCCTGGGTCTACCACTTCCACAGGTTCCTTCCGCAGTTAGGGATCAGCACTTCTTCATGCAGCAAATATATCAGCAATTTCAGGAGAGGGTCAAGACGATTATATTGACACCCCCCACCCAGTCTCCTACTGGTACTTTATCTTATTGACCCCTAAAAGGATAAAAGGCAAAGTTGACCATTGCGGAATTTGAACCCAGAACATAAAAACAGACTAAATGCCACAAAGCATTTTGCCAGGTGTTGATCAATATCAACAACAATGTCATCATCAACATCATCATCAATATGAACATAAAAAACGACAATATCAGGCAAAATATATCAACAACAACAACAAAACAAAAAATAACAAGAGCACTCAGAGAGCGCAAACCTCTACCAAGGCAACACCAATGTCCTCTCAACAATTAGCTGGAGATGATTTTTAAAATGAGAGTATCTGAAATAAACTCGACTGCTCTACCAAATGAGAATACTAAAAATGAACCCGACCACTCTCAAAAATTAAGTTAAAAAACAGGAAAAATAATCCAGAATCGTTGTCCGGTACTGGATCAATCCCCAAATCTAATCAGTTTGTGCCAGTCACGAGGCCAAACATCCCTGAAAGTCTCATCTGATTCCATCCAGCGGATCTTGAGATATCTTGTCCACGGACAAACAAACACGACTGTAAACAATACCTCTGCCTTCACTAAAGCAGAGGTAATAATGCAACAAAGTCATTATGCTTCTGAACAACTCCAACATTATCAATGACAACTATCACACTACAATAACACTACAACAATAATGCCATCAACTTCAGCAACTCCATAACAACCACACAGTGACAATACCACCAATACAAGAATAGTATTGTTATGTTCATGAACATCTCTGTTGACATCAGCAACTTCAACAACATTATTAACCTTTCTATTATGAGCACAAAGCCTGATTTTCATTTTTTTTTTTTTCAGTGGGGTTGGGTAAGTTGATTACATCAACCCCAGTGCATAACTGGTACTTTATATCATCAATCCTAAAAGATTGAAAAGCGATGTTAACCTCAGCTGTACCACAAAATCATCAGAAGCACAATACCTTCATCATTAATAGCAATGATGCAACAACACCACAACATCATAGCAATATCGCAACAACATCACAACATCACAGCAGCATCACAACAATATCATCATCGTTAATGATAATACCATACCATACCAACAACACAACAACATCACAACAACATCAAAACAACAACACCACAACAACATCATTATCATCAATAACATCACCACAACAGACACCATCATCATCATCATCATCATCAATAACAATACTACATCTACATCGTCAATAACAGAACTACAACACCATCATCATCAGCCACAACACTGTCCTCAACATACTGCAACATAACAACAGCAACAACAACAAAATCAACAGCAATGACAAAACAACATTATCAACAACTGTCAATTCTCATCAGAATGAAGGAATAGACAAAAACCAGAAAATTAAAAAAACAAAAGTAAAACACAAAAAAAAAAAAGGAAGAATATATTGTATATTCCTCAGAGAGTACTCTTGCAATAAAAAGAAGTGTATAGAATATTAGATAAAATAAGATAAAAAAAAATAAGATTCCTGGTTCCACATTTTGGTGATTGTAGAAACGTAAGGAATGTATTCATTGCGATTGTTAACCTCAAGATCATTATTATTACCACCACCACTACCATCTTCATCATCATTACCATCATTATCATCATCATGACTGCTATCTCCATCTCCACCATCGTCTCTACCACCACCACCACCACCACAGTACTTAGGTGCTTTATATGTGGCACCAGCACAGGTGCTTTTTTATGTGGCACCAGTACCAGTGCTTTTTACGTGGCACCATCACCAGAGCCTTTTGCGTTCTGCAACATCGTCAATATTGGCATTATCATATTAGCCATCATCATTTACATTTATCATCATCACATTCATCATCATTGCCTTCATCATAACTGCTATTACCATCACCATCATCATTATAATCAATATCAAAGATGTTATCATCATCATCAACACTATTATCATGACCATGATCACTATCATCATCATCATCATAATTGTCATCACCATTGTTGCCATCATCATAATATATTGTTTATCATCATCATCATCATAATCATCATTACCATCATCCTCATCATCATAATTATCATCACTGTTGTCGCCATCATCATAATATATTCTTTATCATCATCATCATTCTCATCATCATTGTTTTTATGATAGCTGTTATCACCATCATAATCATTTCTATTACCTGTATGAGCAGCGGCTCTGTTGTTGACATCAACATCTTAACCCTCATCATCTTCGTCGCTTTCACCATGCCATCTACCAACTCTTTCTCTACCTCCATGTCACCACCACAACCACCACCACCACCACCACCACCACCACTACAACCATTGTCATCACCATCACTAGACAACTAAGTACCTTTTTAACTCAATCACAATTACCAACACTGTTATCTTTGTTAATATCTTGGCTCTCTATTTGGCTCTCTGTCACCACCACCTACACCATCATCACTGTCACCACTAACTACCACCACAACCACTACAACCACCACAATCACTATTACTACTACCACTACTGTCTCTACAACCAATAGTGTTACATTAGTTAGATTACCTCAATTAATACTGATAATTTTTCAGTGAATAAAGTATGAAATTTGATTTTAATTCCTATCTGAAATACCTCAATATAACTTTTTAATTTTCAACTAATCCTTACTCTAAAATCTTGCATTTAACTAAAATAAGTTACCATATAGTTGCAGGAGTGGCTGTGTGGTAAGTAGCTTGCTTACCAACCACATGGTTCCGGGTTCAGTCCCACTACATGGCACCTTGGGTAAGTGTCTTCTACTATAGCCTCAGGCCGACCAAAGCCTTGTGAGTGGATTTAGTAGACGGAAACTGAAAGAAGCCCATCGTATATATGTATGTGTGTGTGTGTGTGTGTGTGTGTGTGTGTGTGTGTATGTCTGTGTGTCTGTGTTTGTCTCCCAAATCGCTTGACAACTGATGCTGTTGTGCTTACGTCTCCGTAACTTAATGGTTCGGCAATAGGGACCAATAGAATAAGTACTAGGCTTACAAAGAATAAGTCCTGGGGGTCGATCTCTTTGACTAAAGGCAGTGTTCCAGCATGGTCACAGTGAAATGACTCAAACAAGTAAAAGATTAAAAAGAGAGAGTAAAGAGTATATCTTTTTCCAGCAATGAAAAACCAATTTTAGAATAAAATAAATTACAGAATAGATTATGAAGATAAAAACAAACAAACAATACTAATATATGAATGGTACCATTCTTTCCATTTGTCTGGCAAATATGGGAGACAACTCCAGGCATGTTTGTGCCTTGTTGTTGAATCATAAGGATATATTTTCACCATAACTTGATACTACCATCCTCATCATTATTTTAATGTTTATTTTTATATGCTTGCATGAGTCAGATGACGGAATATTGCTCTTACTGTGACCAGCCCTTACTTGTGTCCAGGCAAGGTGATACTTTCCTAGTCTATTGGGAAACAAACAGCCTGGATATGTCTAGGTAGAAAGCTAGAAACAAGCGATACCCTCTAAATAAGCCTTCTGTTCACAAAAATCACACAGGTCAAGAAGACCAGGTGTGTTTTTTAGAGGTGAGCTTCATGCAAATCGCACCATCAGTGAAGCTATTGTTCACAACCAGAAAGTGAATAAATGTGAAATACAATCTATTTGACACACCTACACACACACACAATAATAAGGATGAAATGAATGGATGCCTTGGGTATTGCTACATATGTTTCTGTAGCATGATATTATTTAGACAATGACATATTATATAATTTGGCATGTAACAAAAATGCAAGATCACATAGCATTATGTAATACTCCATTGGATGTTTTCAGGTGGTATGCAACTGAAAGTGTGGAGGCGCAATGGCTCAGTGGTTAGGGCAACGGACTCGCAGTCATAGGATCGCGGTTTCGATTCCCAGACCGGGCGTTGTGAATGTTTATTGAGCGAAAACACCTAAAGCTCCACGAGGCACCGGCAGGGGATGGTGGCGAACCCTGCTGTACTCTTTCACCACAACTTTCTCTCACTCTTACTTCCTGTTTCTGTTGTGCCTGTAATTCAAAGGGTCAGACTTGTCACACTGTGTCACGCTGAATATCCCCGAGAACTACATTAAGGGTACACGTGTCCGTGGAATGCTCAGCCACTTGCGCGTTAATTTCACGAGTAGGCTGTTCCATTGATCGGATCAACTGGAACCCTCGACGTCGTAAGCGACGGAGTGCCAACAACAACAGCAACTGAAAGTATGTCACATGCCACTATACTTTTTGTTTAAAAGCACAGAAGTATCTGTAGCAGATGAAGAATGTCCACCAACAGCAGAGGAATTGCAAGACCATGTAACGTCTGTGTAATTGTGGATACTTTTATCTGTGGGTCACAGATATTTTAATGGCTTTCCTAAACACAAAGTAGTTGTTTTGTTAATGATGCCAGACAGCTGATCATAAGTGCATGAGTTCAGATCTTAATATTGACCATTGTGCTTGTGGCCTGCATGAACTGGGAGGCTGGAGAGAGCTATGAGGAAGTCTACATATGGTCAGTTGATCTGCTAGGAACAGCAGCTAAATCTCCATTGAAAATGTAGAACAATAGAACACTCCTAAAATATAGAAAAATACATTGAACAATGTATTGTTGTATATTTTAGGGGTGTGATTCGAATGGTACTGTTTGTATAAGTGACAATCATTTACAACTATTTTATGATGTCAAGAAGACACACACATGCACACACACACACACACACACACATGCACACACACACACACACACACATGCACACAAATACACATGTATAGGATAGGCTTCTTTACAATTTCCATATACCAAATCCACTCACAAGGTTTTGGTTGGCCCAGGGCTATAGCGAAAGACATATGTCCAAGGAGGCCATGCAGTAAGACTGAACCCAGAACCATATAGTCGGGAAGCAAACTTCTTACCACACCGCCATACCAAGTACATATGTAAGAAATTTTATATTGAACAGGTAGAAACGTTCCTGACACTATTTTGATTACAGTGGCAGTTGTGGTAAGAGTGGTTGTTATACTAGTGGTAGTGGTCTTGTTGGTAATGGTGGAAGTTGTGGTGAGGATGGGATGGGGATAGTCGAAAAAGTTGGCATTCTTTAGTTTGAAGTTGTGGCAGTATTACACAAAGAATAATAAGAGAGGAGTGATAAATTATAAAGCTATAAGTATTCTGATTTGCTGCAAATGATACATTCTTCTATGGCAGAAACTATATGCCAGACAGTAAAAGGCCATGGTCTGAGACTGGAATTCTGCTGCATGAACCCGTAAAAGATTCCTGTTATCTCTGATACTCAAACATTATTGGTAAATAAAGACAAAAGAAAACTAACAAGCATGTGATAAGATGTGTAAAATAAACGATAAATAAATGAATAAAATCTCATGCAGAATAATTCCTTAGCTACTTACTGGAATCGAGTTGCTATAAGCAGTAGCAGAGTGTTACGTTGGAAGATAAACTATTTTAAAAAATAAATGTTCTTTAACAATGTAAAAGAATTTAGATTAGTTTTACTCAATATTCACTGTTATCTTAGTGTAATTTGACTGAATATACACTTTTCTGCTGTACTTTTTCTGTTTGTTGTTTGGTTATAGGAAAGAATATATCTATTTACTGGAATAGAACTTGTAGTTTTCCTATGTTATCATTCAAACATTAGAGTTTCCTCTGGTTTTTATGAGACATATAACTTCACCACAAGTAAGCTGAATCCAAATAACTATTTTATATTGTCTTGGATGAGCACCACCAAGGATTACGTTCATTGCCTTTGAAGAGATAGTTTCAATAACTTGACTACATTTTACAAATTGATTTATTTGGAGAAGAAAATTTTACAAGTCAATCACTATCTATAGAAATCATTGATTTAAGTACTAATGTTGCAATATGTTAAAATATTGTAGCTTTTTTGCTTGTTTGCTTTTATTTTGAAAATATGATTCACAGATTAACCACACAATACAAATTAAGCATTGTATATTCCAGTATCAAATCTAGAACCTCTTATCGTCTTTAGATAATCTTTAAGATGATATGGTGGTGAAAGACTGAATGCACATTAGATTTAAACTTACAGAACAGTGGCAGTCATCAAATTTGTTAAATAAGGTATTGTACCTAACATATTTAGCTGTGCACCAGTTCAGGTTAAATGTATAAACAGAACAAATATTATTAATACCATGTTAGCATATCTGTACTATGAAATTGATGGCATTTTAAAACAAATAAATTGAAACTGGTATTTAATAGATGCATCAATATAACTTATATGTCATATATTTCATATAAACTCATTACAACACATCATATGTAGCTAAACTAGGTTCTGATCAAAGTTCATTTATCAAAAGCAGTATATCTTATAAATAATGAATGACATTTATTATTTATAAATTCCATCCTCTATATAAAGATGTTACAATGTACAAATTTATTCAATATGTGTTCACTGCATATATTTCCTATGGTTAACACATATGAGTTTCCATATAAAATATATTACAATTTTCACATACTAAAATATTTTCAATCCACATAATATACAGTTCACACATTGCACATACACATTGTGCAATACCTTATACTGAACGTAATTTAGACATTCCTTCGTTAAACATTTTTTGTGAACATAGTTTGAAAAAAATAGCCATCTTAAAAGTGGTGTTCTGGGTGATGAGAATTTCAATAACAAAAAACATTTGAAGATATAAAACTTTTGTTAGTATTAAAGTCAATGGTTCAGATTTGTGATGTCATAAAAGTTATCACAACAACTGATGCAAATATAAAAGTTTCATAAGAAATATTTCACAAGAACACCATCCTGTGTTATATATATATGTCAAGAGCATTAGCCACAGCTGAAGTAAGACACTCAAATATTGAAAGGAACACCTTGATGAATGTATAGTGTGTTCAGTGAACATGGAAATATCTACCTGACTGGGAATTTAAATCGGGCCAAAACACAAGCCACAACAATTTATATTTGTGATTTACCAAAAGTAATACCTGTGTGAACTGTTAGATAGCATCTGGTTATGAAATTTCTTATGTAAAGAGTTATGAAATATCACATATTGATGCATATTACAAAATTTATTAATGATTGGAATCTAGCCAGCCCCATGTCAAACTGTCCAATCCATGCCAGCATGGAAAACGGATGTTAAATCATTATTATTAACTTGGTGTTTGGAAAATAAATAAACATGGAATTTTGAAGGAAGGTTTTAATTTAAAATCATTTAAAAACAGAGAAATTATATTATAGAAGTAGGGGTAGTCTCAAGCAGGTTTTTATGAAAAAGATTAAATAACAACTGAGTGAGACAGAGTCTATATTCATGAAAATATTACAGAGTTCTCAGTTATAAATGTTCACAGGGAAATAGAAATAATGTACATAAAAACTTATAGATAATAGGTGCAGGCTATTATCTATAATAGCCACATGGTTCTGGGTTCAGTCCCACTGCATTGCATCTTGGGCAAGTGAATTCTACTATAGCCTTGGGCCAACCAAAGCCTTGTGAGTAGATTTGGTAGACAGAAACTGAATGAAGTTTGTCATACCGGATGTGATGGGTAAAATGTCAACATTTTATATTCTTATTTTCATGCATGTACATTGTTTGCTTTTGATTTTGTTGGCTACACAGTATAGTAGGGTCAGTTGGGCACCATCTGTGAGAAAAACAACAGTATGATGTAATTCATTCAGCCAGAAATTTGGAAACATGCTGTACTGCTTGGCATTCACACCGGAAGCATCAATACAAATATTTCAGAGTGTTTGGGTGTCAATCTGAGGATAGTGTAGAGGATTCGGAAAGAGTCGGATGAATCTAATGGAGATTACGAAGGCACAGCAGCTCAGAAAACTCACTCTGATCATTCTGGTAAGAAAAGAACTCCACATAACCTCAGACTCAACACAGAGGCCTACATCAAGTGCCTGGAGGAGATAGTGCCATCCTGGGTCAAGATGGTGGCTGCTGAAAGACCCTATGTCTAGCAACAGGACTCTGCACCATGCCACACAAGCAGGAGAACCCAGTCATGGCTGTCAGACAATTTCTGCAACCACATCACTCCTAACATCTGACTACCTAATTCCCCAGACTGCAACCCCCTTGATTATTATGTGAGGGGTGCAGTTGAGCGAGAGACCAACAAAACTCCTTGCCATATCAAAGATGAACTGGAGGCAAGGATTACGGCAGCATTCACCAACTTAAACAAGGAAACCATCTAGAAGTGTTGCAGGAAATTCCGAAGTCATCTGGAGGCCATGGTTGAAGCCAATGGTGATTTTATTGAATAAATCTACTTTAAAAAATTTTTTTTTTATTATAGTTTCAGCTTAGAGCTGCGGCCATGCTGATGCACCGTCGTGTTGCTACACTGTTATTACAGGGAGCCTCTTACAATTTGTGGCACTTGGTGAAGAATGGAGTTTGATTTAGCAACCCTCATTTGCACCTCCTGCCGTGAGGTAGGTTCATCTGGGACTCTCGACAGGAAGAGGTCCAGCTTTGATTTAAAAACCCCTACATCTACTTTGTGCAGGTTCCTCAGGCTCTTTGGGAGAATATTAAAAAGCTGTGGGCCCCTGAAACCCAAACTGTTGCAGTAACTGGTCCTGAAGCGCGATGGCATTGCTGGGATCTTTGGTACTATGCAGTGTCGTCTCGGTCTAGCATTGGTGTAGCTTTCAATGCCAAAATTTGGCACAATTCCTTCCAGGATCTTCCAGATGTATATTACTGCATACCTCTCCCGCCTTCTCTTCAGGGAGTAGAGTCTTAGCTGTTTCAGCCTTTCCCAGTAGCTGAGCAGTTGCAAAGAGACAACTCTTTAGTATTTGAAGATATTTCTATGCAATTTTGGTGAATATATCTGTTAAAATGAGATGTCAGTTTTATTTTCATTTTTGCATAGTTTAGACAAGTTAATCACAACACCCTATGTGCTGCTTGACTGGTCCCCCCTCTCCCTCTCTCTCTCTCTCTCTCTCTTTATATATATATATGATGATGATGATGATGATCTTTTCTCCCGCCATGCCTCTGTCTACCCCTCCATCCCCCTTCGTAGTTTTTCCTTTAAGGTCTTCAGGTTCTGGCTATATATAAATGAGAAACCCATTCTAAATTATCTCGCTGACGTACTACGACGAAATACCCAAGATGCAGATAAGATAGAGATTTTTATTTATTTACGGCCTCAAACATCTCAATACCTTGCGCTTTCTTGTTTCTCTCCATGAAATTCAATTGAATTCAGTTGTTGTCTTAAATTCATGCTTATTCATTTTCTAAGCTTCCTAAATTCATGCTACGTTATATTCTAATCACCCAGAATTCATTGCTCTTTTAAAAAATTACGATTTATGCATTGTTGTCTCTCAAATATTTAAAATCTACAATTAAGAGCCCTCTCTACTCGCTGTGCATTGTTGTCTCTCAAATATTTAAAATCTACAATTAAGAGCCCTCTCTACTCGCTGGCGGTAACCCGCCCTCCCACCCCCTCCACCGGAAGTTCATTCGTCTGTCATCCCTCTGTCATCCCACCCCCTCCACCGGAAGTTTCATTCCTCTGTCATCCCACCCCCTCCACCGGAAGTTCATTCCTCTGCCATCCCACCCCCTCCACCGGAAGTTCATTCCTCTGTCATCCCACCCCCTCCACCGGAAGTTCATTCCTCTGCCATCCCACCCCCTCAACCGGAAGTTCATTCCTCTGCCATCCCACCCCCTCCACCGGAAGTTCATTCCTCTGTCATCCCACCCCCTCCACCGGAAGTTCATTCCTCTGCCATCCCACCCCCTCAACCGGAAGTTCATTCCTCTGTCATCCCACCCCCTCCACCGGAAGTTCATTCCTCTGCCATCCCACCCCTCCACCGGAAGTTCATTCCTCTGTCATCCCACCCCCTCCACCGGAAGTTCATTCCTCTGTCATCCCACCCCCTCCACCGGAAGTTCATTCCTCTGTCATCCCGCCCCCTCCACCGGAAGTTCATCCCTTTGTCATCCTGTCAACCTCGGCTGTCTCCCGGAACCCATCTAGTGGCCTTGGCCATCCTCTCCCCTACCTTTGGGTAGCGCATTAAGGTTGAGAAATGTTTGCAGGTTGTAGGTAATGTTTTGCTTATGAATTCTTCCAATTGCAAGTTTTCTTTTCAGGTACACGACACTGCTTTTCCTCTTCCCAGGCTACAGGCCCACACCCCCAACACCCATACTGTTAGGATTGGCACTCTCAACGTCGGCACGCTGAAAGGTAGATCTGGTGAAATTGTTGAGATGCTTGAACGGAGATGCGTAGATATGTGCTGCATCCAGGAAGTAAGATGGAGAGGAGGTTCTGCAAGGTTCCTCACAGGCAAAGAACACAGGTACAAGATTTTCTGGGCAGGGAACACTGACGGGGTCGGGGGCGTAGGAATACTTCTAGCGGAGAAATGGGTGGATAAGGTAATCGAGGTCGTTAGAGTAAGTGACAGAGTACTTAAGATCAGACTAGTGCTTCATCATAGATTAGCTACTGTCATCTCAGCCTATGCACCTCAACCTGGGCTACCAGATGGTCTGAAAGACCAATTCTATGACACCCTCTTGCAAACTACCTCGTCGACGAGTGACAGGGACCTTCTCTTTGTGGCTGGAGACTTCAACGGTCATGTCGGACGTCGTGCTGGGGGCTTCCATGGCATACATGGAGGCTATGGCTTCGGTTCCCGCAACGAGGAGGGAACCAGACTGCTGGAGTTCTGTGATGCAACCAATCTTATGGTCTGCAATACCAACTTCAGGAAACCTGCCAGTCACCTAGTCACCTACCGCTCCGGCAGACACTCTAGCCAAATCGACTACATCCTCGCCAGAAATAGGGAAAGAGGGCGGCTTATAAATGCCAAAACCTACCCTGGCGAAGAATGTACCCCACAACATAGATTAGTAGTTAGCGACTTTGGGATCAAGGCAAAATGGGTGCCCAGAATTAGACAGGCTTGGAGAAGAAGGGTGTGGAAGCTTAAAGACCCTGCAAACGGACAGAGACTTAGAGACAAGTTACTTGAAGCATTTAACGAAATAGAAGGGGATATAGCATCATACAACGTGGAAGACAATTGGAGATTTCTGCGGGACAACCTGTTGAAAGCCACCGACCAGATTTGTGGGTGGTGTAAGGTCCCCTCCCAACCCAGAGTAACGTGGTGGTGGAACAAGGAGGTAGACAGGGCTATTAGACAAAAGAAACAAGCTTGGAAGGACTGGAAGAACGGTGGTAGCAGGGAATTGTACCAATGTGCCAGAAGGGAGGCTAGGCGACAGGTTTATTTAGCCAGAGGGGAAGCAGATAAGGAAAGATTCGCCAATGTTCTGCGCCGTGAGGACCAAAGACTCGAGGTATTTCGGGTTGCAAGACAGTGTAGGAGAGAGAATAGTGATGTTGTAGGAGAGAAATGTGTTCGCATGGATGATAGATTGCTTAATAAAGAGAATGAATGGGAGAAAGAGAGCCTGCCTTATGTCGACCCAATAGAGGGACCAGCTATCCGAGTTGATAGTACCAGGGTAGATAAAGCAATTAAGAGTATGAAGACCGGGAAAGCCCCCGGCCCATCAGGAATCACTGCAGAGATGCTCAAAATATCTGGCAGTGTTGGCTATAGCCTAGTCACCCGTATTACGAACCAGGTGATACACGAAGGAGTCATACCCTATGACTGGTGTAGCAGCATCATAGTCAACTGCTACAAAGGTAAAGGTGACGCTTTAGATACAAATAATTACAGAGGCATCAAGCTGTTGGATCAGGTTATGAAAGTTACAGAGAGGGTCATAGCCCAACTAATTAGGGAGCGAATCAATTTAGATGAGATGCAGTTTGGGTTCGTGCCAGGTAAAAGCACTACTGATGCCTTATTTCTAGTGAGACAGTTGCAAGAGAAATACCTAGCCAAGGATAAACCTCTGTACCTGGCTTTCGTTGACATGGAGAAAGCCTTTGACAGGGTCCCCCGATCCCTTATCTGGTGGTCAATGAGGAAACTTGGGATAGAAGAATGGCTAGTGAGAGCTGTGCGAGCCATGTACAGAGATGCGGCCAGTAAGGTGAGGGTTGGAAATGAGTACAGCAATGAATTCCGGGTAGAGGTAGGGGTCCACCAAGGTTCCGTCCTCAGCCCCCTATTATTTACCATAGTCCTCCAGGCAATCACAGAGGAGTTCAAGACAGGTTGCCCCTGGGAGCTCCTCTATGCTGATGACCTTGCCCTAATTGCGGAGTCACTATCAGAACTAGAGGAGAAGTTTCAGGTGTGGAAGCAAGGTCTAGAACTGAAGGGCCTTAGAGTCAACCTAGCTAAAACCAAAATCCTAATAAGTAGGAAGGTAGATAAAACACAAACCACTTCAGGTAGATGGCCCTGCTCAGTATGTAGAAAAGGAGTAGGTAGTAACTCTATAAGATGTACCCGGTGCAAGCTATGGACACATAAGAGGTGCAGCAACATCAAAGGCAGGTTAACTAGCAAGTTAGTTTTTGTTTGTGGCAGATGTTCAGGTGCAATAAAGACTGCAAACAAACAGGAAACAACTTCTATCTCATTCCAGGGTGAAAAACTAGAGGTAGTCGATAGCTTCCGCTATCTGGGCGACCAAGTTAGTAGTGGGGGTGGGTGCGCTGAAAGTGTAGCTGCTAGAATAAGAATAGCCTGGGCAAAGTTTAGAGAGCTCTTACCCCTGCTGGCGACAAAGGGACTCTCACTCAGAGTAAAAGGCAGACTGTATGACGCATGCGTACGAACAACCATGCTACATGGCAGTGAAACATGGGCTGTAACTGCTGAGGACATACGTAAGCTCGCAAGGAATGAAGCCAGTATGCTCCGTTGGATGTGTAATGTCAATGTGAATACCCGTCAGAGTGTAAGTATCTTGAGAGAAAAGCTGAACATTAGAAGCATCAGTTGTGGCGTGCAAGAGAGACGATTGCGCTGGTATGGACATGTGGTGAGAATGGAGGAGGATAGCTGCGTGAAAAAGTGCCACACCCTAACAGTTGAGGGAACCCGTGGAAGAGGTAGGCCCAGGAAGACCTGGGCTGAGGTGGTGAGGCAAGACCTTCGTACATTGGGCCTCACCGAGGCGATGACTACGGACCGAGACCTTTGGAAATGGGCTGTGCGTGAGAAGACCCGGCAAGCCAAGTAAGATCGTTGCCAGTGCCCCTGGACTGGTTCTTGTGCGGGTGGCACATGAGATGCACCATTTTGAGCGTGGCCGTTGCCAGTACCGCCTGACTGGCTCCTGTAGGATTTTCGAGCGAGATCGTTGCCAGTGCCCCTGGACTGGCTTGTGCGGGTGGCACATAAAAGACACCATTTCGAGCGTGGCCGTTTTCGTGCGGGTGACACGTAAAAGCACCCACTACACTCTCTGAGTGGTTGGCGTTAGGAAGGGCATCCAGCTGTAGAAACTCTGCCAAATCAGACTGGAGCCTGGTGTTGCCATCCGGTTTCACCAGTCCTCAGTCAAATCGTCCAACCCATGCTAGCATGGAAAGCGGACGTTAAACGATGATGATGATGATGATGATGATATGTATATATATGTGTTTGTGTGTGTGTGGAAGGGTGTTTCTTTCTTTGTCCCCCCCCCATCACTTGACAACTGATGTTGGTGTGTTTATGTCCCCGTAATGTAGCTGTTCAGCAAAAGAGACTAATGGAATAAGCTTACAAAAAATAAGTCCTGGGGTTGATTTCTTTGACTAAAACCATTCAAGGCAGTGCTCCAGCATCGCTGCATCCAAATGACTGAAATATGTAAAAGAATGAAAGAATAAAAGAATATTTCAGACAATTTATACGAGTGTAGAATGATTTTTTGTCATAATGCTTGCATGTTAATGAGCATTAAAAATATGTATTCATTTCTCATATGAGGTGTGAATGACAGTATGTAAATGTCTATGTGAGAGTTCTTTTCATGAGAAGCTTGGGCTTGTAAAGATGTTACTGATACAGTTTGCTTGTCACTGAAAAGCAATAGCTTTCATAATGATCAGTTGGTTCACAGTTGCCAGTCTGTAAAAGCAATTCACACCAAAAGGAAGTGGTCTAATTGGCTGAAAATAACCAATCATGTAACAGTCATAAGTGATAAAAGTTATTGTAAACAAGTGAACAATTGAAGACGGTATCTTGCATAATGGAGAATTAATTGTTACACCAATTTATTTGAGAACACTGATGATAAAAGTTGTGCATGATAATGTACAGTGTGGTTCATTAGTTACAAGAAATCAGCTCAAATTAAAAGCTTGGAGGCTAGTTTATTGTGAGGATATGGAGTGATGTGCATGATGGCTGTCATGTCCTAGAACAAAACCAGAGTTACTTCACACAGTGCACACATGGTCTAAAGCAGTGGTTCCCAAGTGGGCAGCACTGTGCCCCCTGGGGGCGGTGGGGCATTGAAGAAAAGTGGTGTGATAATGGGGTGGCCAAAAACAGGGTGATAGATGTAAAAACAACAAAGTAATGGGTTAATTAGGTATAGTTTTATTTGTGAAATACAGTTGGTTTGAATTTGCTGCAGAAAGTTATCATTGTTTGTGGAGGTTGTGAGTCGGGTCGGAGGCAAGGAATGCGCCCTACATGCCAAGGAGGAAGTAGCCTCCAAAAGTTTGGGAACTACTGGTCTAAAGTAATTAACCCTTTAGCATTCATATTATTTTGGCAAATGTAATGCTTATTTATTCACATTATTTTGAATTAATCATGAATTGTCTTGTAGCATCAAAATTTTGATGATGTGATTGTTTATTTTTAGAATGACATTGTAGGTAGATGTGAGAGATTGGATCTGGCTGGTTTTGACCATAAAGCAGGCTGAATATTTTGGCCAGATATGGCTGGTTTAAATGCTAAAGGGTTAAAAGTATGTGTATATGTGGGTCACATTTATGCCAAGAATTGAGGACTGTTCTTAATATTTGCAGATGTTGTTGCAAAATGAGCTGCAGTAATATGAATGAAGAATATCGAAGCAAAAACAGTTAGACATGTATTAAGAACAGTGTTTTCCAGAAATGGTCTCCAAGAATCATTAGTGTCTGAGAATGCCTGTCAATTTCATGATAATGACTTACGAGAGGGTGCTGAAAAGTTCCTGGCTTTAGGGGTGTCGTGAAAGTTCTGGTTGGAAGCCCAACCTTCTGAGTTTGTTTACTGGGCTTTGAAAACTGAAGGACCACAGCAATAAGGGTGTGAATCTGAGAGGGAAATATGTTGAATAAAATAATAATTGACTGATCCTCCTGTATTTTCTTTTACCAAATAATAATTTTTCTTTTACCAAAAGCCAGGAAGTGTAGAGGACTCAGGATCATAAGATTGTGGTTTTGATTCCTGGACAAGATGATGTGTTGTATTCTTCAGCAAAACACTTCATTTCACATTGCTCCGGTCCACTCAGCTGGCAAAATGAGTAATCCTGTGATGGACCAGTGTCCCATCCAGATGAGGAATATATATACCATGAAACTGGGAAACTAGCCCTTACAAGTCGGTATGACTCGGGAAGGTAACTTAACTTTTTTTTTTTCATACTCAACCCAATGGTTATATGATCATGACTACTTAACATGATTACTAGTTCTTTGCTAGAGAGCTGGGTAGTTAGTTGAATATGGCTTCCAGAGGTAGTCAGCCACATGTATCTATGGCTTTATTTGAATAAACACCTTGCTGTGGAGATTAAATTGCATCAGCTCCTTTAGTGGCATCAATAAGTGACAGTTACTATGAAATGAGCTTCTTCTTTTGTAATTAAAACATCATGATAATGACACCAAGAGCTGATAATAATGAACTTCAGCCAGCTTATCTGAATAAATCAGTTGCATAGCTGCATTTTTTTGTTGATGTGATATGAAAAAAAAACAAGAACTTCTAGAAAATAATTATGATAATCAAATATGAGGTTGTTTTTATCAAAAGCAGGCATCAATGAGTAACTTGTTTATTTTTCTTACTTTTTTTTTTATGTGGCACCAGCACTAGTGAGGTCACCATGCAGACCTCACAAAACCAGCAGTAGAAGGACCATGCCAAGCAGACAGTAGAGCATGGTGCAGTCCTTTGAATCATGTGAAATTATCCAACACATGCCACTGTGGAACACGGATGTTAAAAGATTAGGAGGAAGAGGGGGGGGAGGAGGAGGGAGTTGTGAAGGGGAAAGGAAGAGGTAGAGGAGGAGGGAGAGAAGGAAGAGGGACAGAAGAATGGGAGGGTAAGGGTTAGTGTAGGTTGGGGGAAGAGGAGGAAGAGGGGGTGAGAAGATGAAGAGATGAAAGCAGAGGATGTAAAATTCCTGCAACACTAAAATATCTGCATAATAATAATAATAATAATAATAATAATATTATTATTATTATTATTATTATTATTATTATTATTCATATGTTCATCAAGTGATCATACCTCCATCTTTAATTAATCCTCTGCCCTTCATATGTTTATTGTGTGATAATTCCTCAGCCATTGATAATCCAGTGTCCTTTATCTAATAAAACCTTTAACTGTAATTATTATTTTGTCCTTCGTGTGTCCATTGTGTGATAATCCCTCCAGTTTTAATTATCATTATGTCCTTCACATGTTTATTATGTGATAATTCTTTCAGTTTTAATTATTATCGTGTCCTTCATATATTCATTATCTGTTTATTCACTCAGCTTTACTTCAAGTCTATATTGTGCTGCATTTCTACAAATGGTCTTTAGTCTCTTGTCTGTTTCATGATGATCTTCTATTCACAGAATACATCCTTTGTTGAATACTTCTATCCCAATGCAATTGTTACCACATTATAGTTTGATTCTACCTGTGTTAAACCAGCCTCTGCCTACTTCTTGCTTGTCCTTGTTTATGTTAAGCCAGCAAACTTTTGGATGATGTGCTTGCAACAAAATTTTAACAACAAAAGCGCTTACACACACAATATGAAAATTTCCTTCCAAAAAGTTTGTGTTATTCTATTTTTCAAAGATTTATATAAATAGTTAATAATTTTTAAGAAATTCTTTCTTCAAAGATTATAACAGTATCAAGCATGCATTTTTTTTGCAATAAGTTTCAAGAGTATATTTATATTCTCTCTCTCTCTCTCTCCTCCCTTTAAGGCCACCAAAATGAACAATGTTATCGTTTAAAAGCATGAAATTTCTATGATTTTTGGATGATAACTGATGAGGAAAGAGCGTGTCCACACCTTGTGGGTGAATTTTCTGTGTGTTCCTCCATCATCCATCTGTGCAATTTTTGAATATATATATATATATATATATATATATATATATATATATATATATATATTGTTATTGTTATTAGCATTATCCTGCGTTTGAGAATTTAAAATTACTTCTTTAACTTTCTAAGACATCTCAATGCTTCTAAAGCAAACTTCGTTTGTTTGTTTACGTTCATCGTAATTTGAATTTAATATATATACATATATATATATATATATATATATATATATATATATATATTAAATTAAATTAAATTGCTTACACCCTTTCTCCACATGTTGCAGCCTCATGTTTATGTTTGAAATCATTATTTTCATATGCAAAATAGTTAGTCATTACCATACCAGATTCCTTAAAATGTAGCTGAACAAATCATCAAATTTCAATGAGGAAAATAAATATCAAAATAGCAACGATCTCGAGTAACAGATGATATTTAGATGGCAAAAAAAAAGAAAAAAAATATTTGTTGTTAAATTTTCATTTTGAAAATTATTCGCAATTCTGCAGAGTTACAAACAATAAAAACTGTACCGGAGAATTGATAGTTACAGATTAAGAGCGACATTTTGTGTCCATGTCCACACCCACAAAATAGCAATGGTATCAGACCATTTTGGAAATATGTTACTTCCGTTTAAATAAGATATATATTTCTAACAGGAATGTTGTAGTTATAGAATGCACAATATAACATAAAATTAAATTAACTGTTTAAAAATATGTTTCGTGAAGAAATTCAGAGATTAAAGAGAAAATAGGAGAGTAACAGTTGTGCTATTGTGATATCTGACTGTTGCTGCAGTTACATTCTAAAGATGTTTATAGACATTCCTCTTTTGCATTCCTTCTTGTATTGTAACTGCTACATTATATAGCTTGACATCAAAACTGAGTCTTGTGTATAATGTTGTGTGTTACATTGATAGATGTAATAGTGACTAAGTTGCTGATATATAAAAGGAAGTGTGTGGGTGATTATCAATCCCTCAGGCACCTCAGAATTAATAGAAAATGAGTCAGAGAAAACCTGCTGTTATGTATAAATTACTTCTTCATAGGAGTTCAACATGGAGAAATACAAGCCTTAACTAGTATGATTTGTCTGCTCAAGATTCAAAGAAGGTATCGTAAAGAAATTTTTTTTTTGAAGATGAAACATTTTAGGTTATACTTTTAAATGTTACACAACTTATTTAGATTTACCATTAAATCTGAGAGGTATTAAAGATGTGTGGGTTAAAATCAGACTTGCATTGTGTTTTAGCCATGAGAAGTTCTTTGGTTTGGTACACTTATCATCAAAATTTATCAGATGATGAAGCTTCTCTCTGATGTAGAAGACAGCTGTTGTACCATCACCAATAGTTATGATGCTCATGTACATTTTGACCCTGTAACCTTTTTCAGTAAAGATAAATTTTTATCAGAATCCTTTTCAGAAAAACATGTATAAAAATCATTCTGGATGGGTAACGATGCTGGCGTTGGGGAATGTAGGCATATTGGTAGTAGAGAAATGGATAAAGTAAATAGGTTATCATAGTATGTGATAGGACAATTAAACTATAATTATGTTTAGATTCTTCGGCTGGTGTGGAAGTCCACTGCCATCTCAATTCCAACTAAACTCTGCTTATTTAGTTCAAATGTAAAATCTGTGCTTTTGTATGGCTCTGAAACATGGAGAGCCACCTGCAGCAACTATAAGCAGATCCAGACCTTCATCAACAAATGTCTCCGGCAGATCCTCCATCTGAAGTAGTTCGACAGAGTGCCAAACACCAACCTGTGGGAAAGGGCCAATCAAGAGGCCATACATGTTCAGATTAGACGAAGGAAATGGAGATGGATCGGACACACACTGCAGAAAGAACCCTCAAATGTGACACGACAAGCACTTGACTGGAACCCGCAGGGGAAAAGGAAGCGAGGACGCCCAAAGCAGACATGGAAGCGGAGCATTTTGGATGAGCTCAGAACCACCAGCCTGACACAGGAAGCAGCCAGGAAACATGCCAATGACTGCAAAAAGTGGAAAATAACTGTTGAGGCCCTCTGCTCCACAAGGAGCAAAAAGGATTAAGAAGAAGAATGTTTAGACTCATCATACACAACAAGATAGTAAGAGAGACCTAAGGGCTGACAGATGAACAAAAGGACTATGTCTATGGGGGTCATCTAGTAGACCAGTTCAGTAATGAATAACTACAACCATGATAAGGAGATTTAATGTTGGACAACACCATAATCACTTCTTTGACATACATGAAGCTTATTGATAAAGTATGAAGAATGAGGAGGGTGAAAATCTGTTGGAGTTCTGTAATGACATGACCATCTGAAACACTAACTTAGGAAACTCACCAGCCACAGGTTTCTTTGTTTTTTCCTACTACTACTATGACTACACCTCCCCTCACATACTCCTAACCTACTTGTCTGTCTCTACTTCTCCTCATACCTTGTGTGAAAGAAATTCCAAATGTGGAAACAACTGTAGAATTGAGCAGTCTCAAAGTAAACCCAACAAAGACAAATGCTTTAGTTAAAAAAAAGAAGATAGGACTCTACAGCCAACTAGGATATGATCATGTCTGATATGTAGAAGAGGAGTAGGTAGTAATTCCTTATAGGGTCCCAAATGTAAACTATGGATGCACAAGTGATGTAGTGTGATCACAAGCAAGATGACAGAGATAGAAGACCTCATATAAGGGAGATTCACAAGAGTATTTAGCTGTAAGTCTGCACTTGAGATATAAATTCCTTCAAGTACTGGTAAGGCTCCCTAGAAGTTGTTGATAGTTTCTGTCTCCTAGGGGATGAAATTAGCAGTGGAAGTTGGTACTCTGAAAACATAGTAACCAGAGGAAAGACAGAGGAAAAACAAGTTTACTTCTGCAAGCAACAAAGTGATTCTCTCTCTCTGAGTGAAGTGCAATTCTGCATACTTAACTCACTATAATTAACTTCATACACAGGAACATCTTGGAAAACTCACAGATAAAAAGTTCTGTGGTAATGGAGAGCAATGAAACATACAATTGCAAATCTGCACCGAAACCTCTTGGGATAGGTTGTTTTTTTTTTCCTCAAATTATGGAAATGGAGGAATTTGGTAGCATCTAGAGTAACCGAGAAGGCCATTCCAAAGATAACACTGCTTACCTGCAAATCAGGAAGGACATAAAAGATATTCTAGACAAAGCTTGCCTAATTCAGGAACTGGTCAGCAAACCCATGGCTGCTGATTGTCCTCTCTTTGCAGGCTTCCATGGTGACTTCCAAGTAACTTACAAATTCTTAAGAATTTGTTGTACTCGGACACAAGCGAACCTCCATAATATGTATGCATGTTTTCCTTTGAGATTTGCAGAATCCAGGTTGGTTACAAATTCAAAAGGCTATTCAGCTTGAATCAAGACAATTCCAGAGATTTGTGAATATGTGAGTTAATGTAAGTATTTATGTTATTGTATGTGTAGATAGGCACAGGAGTGGCTGTGTGGTAAGTAGCTTGCTTACCAACCACACGGTTCCAGGTTCATTCCCACTGTGTGGCACCTTGGGCAAGTATCTTCTACTATAGCCTCGGGCCGACCAAAGCCTTGTGAGTGGATTTGGTAGACGGAAACTGAAAGAAGCCCGTCGTATATATGTATGTATGTGTATGTGTATGTGTATGTCTGTGTTTGTCCCTCCAACATCGTTTGACAACCGATGGTGGTGTGTTTACGTCCCCGTAACTTCGCGGTTTGGCAAAAGAGACCGATAGAATAAGTACTAGGCTTACAAAGAATAAATCCTGGGGTTGATTTGCTTGACTAAAGGTGGTGCTCCAGCATGACCACAGTCAAATGACTAAAACAAGTAAAAGAGTATATTTGTACATAGGTAATGAGTATACACACTGAAGTATAGGAATGTGTATGTGCAATAACTTTTTTGTGTATACATCTATCTATCTGTCTATCAAACAGCCTATCTGTCTGCCTGTCTGGTTTATGTATGTATGTATCTATCTATCTATCTGTCTAATTTATCTCTGACTGTCTGTCTGTCTCTGTCTATCTATTAACCTGTGTGCTCATTTGTTCCTCCACCATTTGTCTAACTGTCTGTTTTTCACTGTCAGTTTGTCTATCTGTCTGTCTATACATTTATGCACATCAGCTTAGATTTATCAGAGAGATAGACATTTTTGCTACTATATTGCTCCTGGTTATAAATTGTTCTAACTACACTATGCACTAACTCTACCCGACTTAATTAATTAAGCGATACTGTAAAGCAATGGCTGCAAATGATACCAATCTCACTTTATTTTTTCTGAAAAATAACAAAAAATACATGAATAAATGAATTGATAAATAAAATGTAATTAAAGAAAATTGGCAGTATCTTAGTCCAAATTGATATTCTATGTTAAAGTAAACATGAAATAAAGCGACACAGGAAACTTCTGTTGGTGGTTTTAATGAAAACCATTCAAATAAGAAATACAATATAAACCTCAACCTCAAGTATATGGAGTACTTCTTAAACCTCTGACCTCAAACTGTAGGATACCATGTTTATGGATCAATGAGGTCAGATGAATAGAACTGAAGCCTCTACCATGCTCTTACAAATCCTAATCCATTTTTTCTCTCGTTTTTTTTTTTTTGTCAGTTTCTTTCAAAACACTGGTTGTATATATGGAAATAAGTGTATAAGAAAGATAATATTTGCCCCTATGAATTTGTGTGTCTATATTTTGTGGTTTGTATGTTTTCTCTCATATGTGTGTGTGTGTGTGTGTGCATGTGTATCCTCTCTTACAATATATATACTCTCTTACTATTTGTTTTTATATACATTTGAGGATTTCTTTCAGGAGTTAATCCACCATTCTCATGCTTAACCCTAAGGCTTCATTTATTTCTTGCCTTCATCTATCATTTCAAATTACAATTCTTTACTTCTGTACGTCCACCCTGTATTATTTTGTTTGCTCAAGCCCTAATTCTATACAAATCTTTTGGATGCTACACATATACAAAGTTCCTAGTTTTATTGCTAAAGGCGTGAAACTGGGTATTAATATTTTCGGTAGATAACTGATGAAAAATTAGGGTCCTGGTGTCTGTCCTACATCTACGGTTTGTTGTATTTAATGCATTTTTCATTTATGGAATAACTGAATGCCATGCATCCCAACTTTCATTAGCAAAAGGTTTGTTGGGTAGGGGTAGGGGTCCATCAAGGTTCAGTCCTCAGCTCCCTCTTATTCATCATAGTCCTCCAGGCAATAACAGAAGAATTCAAGACAGGATGCCCCTGGGAGCTCCTCTATGCTGATGATCTTGCTCTAATTGCTGAGTCACTATCAGAACTAGAGGAAAAGTTTCAGGTGTGGAAGCAAGGATTAGAATCGAAGGTCCTTAGAGTCAACCTAGCTAAAACCAAAGTCCAAATAAGTAGGAAGGCAGACAAACCACAAATCCCTTCAGGTAGATGGCCTTGCTCTATCTGTAGAAAAGGCGTAGGTAGAAACTCCATAAAATGTTCATACAGCACCAAGAGAGAAGACAAAGAGACAAAATAAACTAGCAAAAAATTATTGGATAATTCCAGATCCTGGATTTCTGGCTTTGCATAAGAAATGCTTTACCTCATCAGTGGAATACACACAAAATAGTACATAAATACAAATATATATATATATACAACATATGAATACTTACATATATGCACGTATACACACATATGTGCATATATATGTGTGTATACGTGCTTATATGCAAGTATTCATATGTTGTATATATATATATATATATATATATATATATATATATATATATATATATATATATATATATATATATATATATATATATATATATAATTATATATATTTGTATTTATGTACTATTTTGTGTGTATTCCACCGATGGAATACAGGCGTAGGAGTGGCTGTGTGGTAAGTTGCTTGCTTACCAACCACATGGTTCTGTGTTCAGTCCCACTGCATGGCACCTTGGGCAAGTGTCTTCTATTATAGCCTTGGGCTGACCAAAGCCTTGTGAGTGGATTTGGTAGACAAAAACTGAAGGAAGCCCGTCGTATATATGTATATCCATATATGTGTGTGTGTGTCTGTGTTTGTCCCCCCCAACATCACTTGACAACCGATGGTGGCATGTTTACGTCCCCGTAACTTAGCGGTTCGGCAAAAGAAAGCGATAGAATAAGTACTAGGCTTACAAAGAATTAGTCCTGGGGTCGATTTGCTCGACTAATGGTGGTGCTCCAGCATGGCCACAGTCAAATGACTGAAACAAGTAAAAGAGTAATTCGAGGAGCCTGATTAATGTTTGTTGCAAATTTGGAGGAAAGTGACTGGATGCTCTTCAAATTACAGGCCTAGTAGACAAATGAAGAAAATGTTTGGAGTTGAGTGAAGTTCGTGTTAGTCCGCAGTAAAGTTGGAAGGTGTCGGTTCGGCTGGGCAAATTTTTTTGTTTTTAGTACAATTTATGTCACTTATAAAGCACGTGCTTTTGTTTATGTATCTGAAAAAGATCGTTGCTTTCTGTAAAAAAAAATCTATTTTTTTTAGTTATGTGGGGGAAGAGGGGACTTATCTTTTGAAGTCGGCGTAAAGCGAAAGAGAGAGTGAGAGAGAGAGAGAGAGAGCAAGTGATGTGTGTGTGGGTGTGTATGTGTGTTGATGGGGTGTGCGAGACAGAAAGTGTGGTGTGTTTGTGAAGTTGTTTTGTTTGTATGTGTGTGTAAAGAGAGACACAGAGGCAACATAGATGCAAACAACAAGCAAAAACAGAAAAATACCTTCTCTCTCTCTCCCACCCACCCTCACATGCACATGAACATGTATTCCATACAAAAAACACGCATGCAATAGGTGTATGTACGTATGTGTTTTTTTTTTATGTGTGTCCCTGAAGCTAGCCATTTACACATACATACATAACAACCTCTCTCTCTTTTTCTCTGTCGATCACTCATACATTCACTCACTACAAAAAGTAAATAATTAAAATAATTTCAGTTATCTCTCTCTCTCAATCACACACACACACCAGCAAAACACCTTCACATACACACACCAGCAAAACACCTTCACATACACACACCAGCAAAACACCTTCACATACACACACTTTCTGTCTGGCAAACCCCATGAACACACATATATCCATTGCCTCTCTGTCTCTCTTCACACACATATATACACACACACTAACAAAACAACTTCACATACACACCACACTTTCTGTCTCACACACACATCAATTGCACTCTTTCTCTTTCGCTTTACGCCGACTTCAAAAAATAAGTCCCCCGTTGCCCCACATAAGTAAAAAAAAATTTCAATTTTACGGAAAGCGACGATCTTTTTCAGAAACACAAACAAAAGAACGTGCTTTATAAGTGACGTCAATTGTACTAAAAACGAAAGATAGCCAATAAAGTAAATGAAATTAAGGGGAGTTTATTAGTAAAAAAAGCAGCTTGCTTTTTATACAGCATAAAGACTGTTATTGGTGTGTATTGACGATTTATACCAGTCACCATTTCGGAGAGTTTATCCACGCATGCGGAGGGACTAGTCTTCCGGAAGGAATGCAGGAAGTCCCTCATGCGCATGCGTGGTCATCCAATATCCAAGCGTTCCTGCGTTTTTTTAATCTCTTTTGCTCGCTGGATTTCGTGGAAGCTAGACGTCGCAATAGCAGCTCTCCGTCAACTCTAGAATGGATCCACATAGATAACCAGAGAGGAGAAAAATGACTTCCAACCACGCGACTTCAAGACGACGTCTCATCTCACCAAAAGGCGACATGCTACGGAATCCTAGTGTGAGCAGGTTTCTGCTGTAATAAAATATTTGTTGTGCTGTTTAGTTTAGAGTCTGCCTTCCGTTTTCTTCCTTAAGAAATTTAATGTACGGAATTGGAATACACAGGATGGCGTATGTCCACTTCCCCTACAGGTGTATAATCACCTCGTGCGTGTAGGCACCACCATTGAGGATACCGATGTTATTATATGTTCCCCATCCATCGCTGACTATGTGAGACCCAAGCAAAATCCACCTTTGTATCAGCTCAGTTAAAGTTTCTTCTGTTAGGTACTTCTGCCAAAATACACTTTCTCGAGACTCTCTCTATGCCACCAATTACTCAATGTCCCTTTGCTTCTTTTACCACTTTCTCCTCCTTAATTTTATTTACTCTTTTATATTGCTAAATTGAACAATTACCAGTACAACTATTTCTTTATTGCCCACAGGGGGCCAAACGTAGAGGAAACGATACAAATGAGGGAGGGGTCGATAAAACGAATGATTTTACAAAAGATGAATAGTTAAAAATTAATATAAATCGGATAACAAACAATAACATATACAATGAAATGAGGGAGAGGTTTCGCTTCGACCCCGGCAAGCCCCGCGCCACCACTGTAACCTTTTGTAAAACCTTATGGATATACTATGCGGTTTCATTCATTCTCAACAAACTCACTACAGCCTTCCATCTTCTTCCATATACATCAGATGACAGGCATTTTCTCACCACCCTTATTTTCCTCTTTAGGTGGTAAATGAAGAAATTAACCAGTCCAAGGCTGGAGATGAAGATGCCTGTCATGATTCCTTTCACGTGGGTCTTCCATACCACTTCTTTCGCTAAAGCGACCACAGTGAGAAAACAAGCCTTGCCCTCTTTGTTAAAGGAACAATCTTTACAATCGACTCGGAAAACAGTTGTACTCTTCTCAGCTATGACACCAAGTGTTCAACGTAAACCCACATTTCGGAAATTTTGGGGCATTGCACAATCGTGTGCAGAACGGTTTCCCTGTCCTGCTCGCATCTTGGGCACGTGGTGGGTAAGACTTCCTTTTGTATCCCCCCTCCCCCCCAAAAACACCCCTTTAAAAAAATTTATTTTTTTTACACAACTTCTCTACACAACGTTTCCAAATACGGAGATTATGATTCTGAGAAAAAAAATTTCCAAAAACTTTTGAAAATTTTTTATTTGAAAATTTTTTTTTTTTTTTTTCAAAATATGTGGAAAAATACGGAGATTATGATTCTGAAAATATTTCCAAAAAATTTTGTGGTTAGGGTTAGGGAAAAAAAGTGAAGAATGAAGAAATTGGAGGGAAGTGGGGCCCGAAATTTCAAAATACCGATTTTTGGCAATTTTCCGGAATCTCCGTATCCGAAAACGGGGGTTTTTGGCAAAAGAAAAAAAAAATTGCGAGAAAATGGGGGTGGGGACGGGGGGAAGTCTTTCCCGTGGTTGCGAGTTTATTGCGAACAATTACCAGTACAACGAAAAGAAAAAGTGCTGTGTGCAACAATACTACCTTATAAGTCGGGCAACAATCAAGATAAACAGCTACAAAGAAAAAAAAAGAAGAGGATGAGGTTCAGAAAAAAAAAAAAGAATTTCCACTTTCTCACAATAGTCGAAATGTGATGAGAGTTACGACGACCTCTTGCGATAGATAGTCTGGTCCGAGTAAATTGTTGTTGTTAACACTCCGTCACTTACGACGTCGAGGGTTCCAGTTGATCCGATCAACGGAACAGCCTGCTCGTGAAATTAACGTGCAAGTAGCTGAGCACTCCACAGTCACGTGTACCCTTAACGTTGTTCTCGGGGATATTCAGCGTGACACAGTGTGTGACAAGGCTGACCCTTTGAATTACAGGCACAACAGAAACAGGAAGTAAGAGTGAGAGAAAGTTGTGGTGAAAGAGTACAGCAGGATTCGCCACTCATCCCCTGCCGGAGCCTCGCGGAGCTTTTTTAGGTGTTTTCGCTCAATAAACACTCACAACGCCCGGTCTGGGAATCGAAACCGCGATCCTATGACCGCGAGTCCGCTGCCCTAACCACTGGGCCATTGCACCTCCACGGTCCGAGTAAAGTATAAATACTAACGATCCAAGTGAGTCCGGAGCGAACAAAGTTCGTGGTTGGTTAGTTCACAAGGAATATTGATTGTTGGTTCGTAAAGAGATTTGTTAGTTCGTTACGTTTTATGAATATCGTATTTATTGTACGTAGCAATTACGATACAACAATTACACAACTGTACCTCCACTGACTTTGTTTCCTCATAACTTTTTGAATAATGAATATTTTTAATGCAGTTTTCTAAAAATACATTTCGGATGGTGTAAATCATGGTTATATCAAAATATGTTGAGATATGTTTTTTTTTTTTTCCGGAGAGAAGTGAGATTGAGTTTTGGATAATTCAGATACATTGAAATTTTTTTTTTTTTTTTTCATGACTTTCTGCAAAAATGGCTTTTTTTTCATGAAAGCTTCTACAAACACCCTTCAGACAGTGTAGGTTACTATATAAGAATTTAATAGGAGTAAAAACGGGGTGGGGTGGCGATATTTCCTGCACCTCAACTTTGTATCCTCATACGTTTTGATGATGTAGATTACAATTATCTTTTTCATGCTTGTCATTTGAATGTGGCCATGCTGGAGCATTGATTGAAGAATTTTTGTGCTGAACGTATGGACCTCAGTACTTGCTTCTTTTAAAGCCTGATACTTATTCTGTCAGTTTCTTTTGCTGAACCACTAAGTTATAGGGATATAAAAACACCAACACCAGTTGTCAAATGGTAGTGCGGGACAGACACAAAGACACACGCATATACAACAGGCTTCTTTCAGTTTCCGTCTACCAAATTAACTCACAAAGCTTTGGTCAGCCTGACGCTAGAGCAGAAGACGCTTGCCCAAGGTACCACACAATGGGATCGAATCCATGACCATGTGGTTGGGAAGTAAACTGTATCAAGGAATTGAAAAGAGTTACAACATACATTACGAGGGGGGGGGGGAGAGATACGCCATTGTGGAGGTGCGCTTCACAACGGAGGAGGAAGCAATAAAGCACTCCACAGAGGCAATAAGGCCAGAAGAATGGGTGCTCTTGCCTTCGTACTGCGGCAAACGTGTGGCCAAAGTGCGAGTGGGTAGGGTGCCACCCGAATTAAAGGAAGAATGGCTGATGACAGCAGTAACATATAATATGAAAGATGGAAAGATCTTGAAGGCTATCAGCACCCAGAAGGTAAACTAGTGGGGATATGGTATCGAATTAACTATACAGGCAATTACGGAGGATTTGAACAGTGTGGTGGATGAGATTGTGCTGCAAGAAGATGTAAGATTGAAAGTTATTGTGGAGGGAAGGCCGCCGATATGTTTCACATGTGGCGTGGTGCGCCCAAAGTGTACAACAAGCAGGACAGGTGGAGAGACAAGAGAGTGTGGACCAGATCATGGTAACAGAGGAAGAGACGAAGGAGGAAATGGAAGGTGAACTTACTGTGGTTGGAGGGGAAGGTGGGAGGAGCGGAGAAGTGAGTTCTTCGCCAGAGAGGCGGAGGGGGAGGGGAGATGAGGTGAGAGGGGAAACTGTGATGGAGGTCAGTAGAAAGGAAGAAAAAAGGGAAAGTAAAAAGAAAGTGGAGCTACCAGTAAAGATACCGGTTGTTCCAGTGGAGAAGGATTCGGAAATACAACTGCAGGGGGGAGAGTTGGAGAGATTATTTAGGATAGATGAAGGAAAAAATACAAGATAAGGGAGGGAAGATACGAGGAGACGATGTGTGGTATTATGTGACGTACCCAAAGAATGTGGAAATGGAGGGGGGGACTATTAAGTTTAGTTCAATGGTGGGAGTGAAGGTGCCTTCGTGCGTCTGCGCGGAGGCTGTGAGGGCAGTACTCGTTGAGGAGGGGAGCTGCAGAGGGTTGAAGGAAATGTGTGGAGATGGCGTTGACCCGCCAGGAGTGGAAGTGGAGTTCAGGGAGTTGCTGCCGGTGGGGATCTAAGAGATATTGAACCACTGACGAAGTTCTACTGAAAAAGAAAAAAAAAAGTATGTTGATGTTATTTTTAGGAAAATAATGATGATAGAGTAGGAAAAAGAACAATTGTAGACAGTACATTTAATGGTTCAAATGGTACCGCATGGGAGTGGGGCCCGTGTGGCCATTTTCATTTTTTTCATTATTATATAATTTCATCCCATTTACATTCGTTTTATGTTTTGTCTCCACTGTGGTCTTGTCTGTCCTTGTGGTGTCCCCATCTGTGTTTAGGGATTTATGCCTAATAAAGAAATCGGTATTTCGCCTGTCTTTTACGTTCTGAGTTCAAATTCCGCCGAGGTCGACTTTGCTTTCATCCTTTCGTGGTCGATAAATTAAGTACCAGTTACGTACTGGGGACGATCTAATCAATTGCTCCTCCACCCCAATTCCGGTATTATGCCTACAATAGAAAAGAATATTTTCTGGCAGAATCGTCAGCACGCCGGGCGAAATGCTTAGCGGTATTTCGTCTCCGTGAGTTTACTGGTCGGACGTGTTATTACTCGCTGCGATTTTTTTTTCTTTTTAGTATAACGCCACTATTGTTTGGTGGGCGTTGCTGAGATGGAGAAAATGAAGACGTATGCAGCAGCGACGGGGAGTCGAGCTTCCGTCGTCCCAGGCCTGCTGAAGCAATATGAAATACATTAGAATGAAGACCTGGCTGAGAAAATTGGGAAATATAAAGAAATGATAAAGAAGGAGGGGCCAAACGTAAAGTTGACCCCATCAGAGGAGGAAAAGACGAAAATGGAAATTGGAGTCGTGGAATATAAATCCTTTTCAAGGAAAAATAAAAGAATAGAGAGTGCAACGAAGGAGGAGGTGCAAGAGTGTTTGAAGGAATTGCAAGAAGATGTGTCGTTTTTTACAAGAGGCAAGACATACGCGTCTGTAGAGATCACATTTGTATCGGAGGAGGCAGCAAAGAAATACGCCAATAAAACATTAACTAAAGGAAATTGGATGTTCTTTCCCAATAAGTTGGGTAGACGTCCAACGTGGATTAGAGTGGGTAGGATCCCACCGAAAATAGAGTTGGAATGGGTAATGGCAGCAGTTTTTCCTGAAAGAGAAAGAGAAGATGTAAGGATAATTATGATAAGCAGAACCCAACAAATAAATTGCTGGGGGTATGGATTGAATGTGCTTTTTATAGCAAGTCAGAAAGTTTACAGTGACATACCGGAGACACTGGAACTGCCTAACGAGGACAAACTGGACATAATGTTGGAGGGGAGACCTCCAAAGTGCTACGAATGTGGCAAAAGAGGTCACATTAGAAGAAGGTGTCCAGAAATAATGGAAAACAAAGAAATGGAAACGCAAGAAGGCGTGATAAAGGAGAGGAAACAGTCACAGGAAGAGGAGCAGAGAACTGATTTTGAGGAAGCTCAATCAAGGAAGAGAGAAAGGAGGAGCTCATCGCCGAAAGTCGAACAAGGGAAAAAATGCAAATCACAGGATCAAGTGGGATCACTGAGGAAAGAAGATAATAGCAGCAGAACATTACCACAGAATCATACAGTCTCACAATCGCACAGACAGACAGATACACAGATGCATAAACACACAGACATACACACATTCAGAAGGGAAGAAGATAACGCAGAGTTGCAGAAACCTAAAAGCACAGAACCTGAAAACATAGACACACAAACACAACATGCAGACTTACAGTCACACAAACATGCAGAACCACAGACAGATAAACACACAGATATACAGTCACAAAGAAATATAGAACAGACGCATGGTAGTACAGAATCACAAAAACAAAAAAGAACAGACATACAGACGCAGGAGGTACATAGGAAGGGCATATAATTGATGTCATATCGATACACACAAAAAATAGAGAAGATATCCAAAATAAAAGACATTGTCAAAATGGACCTCTCGGACCGTTGCGATAAGGAGGCGAGATGGATTTTAATAGAAAAAGAAAAGTATAAAAAATTAAAAGAGGCTTTCCCGACAGATATAAACCCACTGGGGCCCGAGGTGAATTTCGAACCCAGCGCTCCAGTGGTGAACTACGAGGAAATAAAAGATTATATAAAATGATGAGTAGTTTTATTTTGGATAAATTATTGAGATAATTTTGAAAAGAACTATCGAAGACTGTGAAAGGAACTATTAAGAACTGTTGAAATAATTGAAATAACGCGGCCGCCCCGGGGTGGCCGTCCCATCATCATTGTTTAATTTCATTGATCCATTCTATCATGTGTTAATTGTCTCCGCATGTGTGTATTGTCCCATCTGTGTTTAGCCCCTTGTGGGTAATAAAGAAATTGGTATTTCGTTTGTCTTTGCGTTCCGAGTTCAAATTCGACTTTGCCTTTCATCCTTTCGGGGGTTGATAAATTAAGTATCAGTGAAACACTGAGGTCGGTGTAATCGACTATCCCCCTCCCCCAAAATTTCAGGTCTTGTGCCTATAGTAGAAAGGATCATTTTAACTGTTGACGATTTTTGCTATGGAAGAACCTACTCATCAACATTTTATGAAAATACATTTTTTTTTGTCTTTCTTTCGACATCGATATTATTCTAAACTATGTATTTATCCCTTTTTTAAATGTAAAATAGCTAAGATTATGCCTTTAATTTATTTGATCAAAAGTTTTAATATAAATTTTACGTGTTCGCAATTATGCGCGCGTGTGTACACTTCAATTTTTTTAAAACCAAAACCATGCTAGTCATAAGAAGTAAAAGTCAATTGCTTGTATTTTACTTTATATTCTAATATCTCGGGGTTAGGACCTTTTCTTCAAGAAATCTTCGGAGACACACTGTTGCGAACTGACTTCTCTGTTCTGTAAAGTGTGTGTATAAAAGGTTGTTTTACATGTACAGGACAGTGTTGTTACTATTTCCAATCAGCTGCATGCTGTTCGGTTCTGTTAATATGTAGGCGAACTGGCAAAATCGTCACGCGCCGGGAAAAAAATGCTTAACGGCATTTCTTCCCTCTTTATGTTCTGAGTTCAAATGCCGTCGGGGTCGACTTTCCCTTTCATTTTTTTGGGGTCGATAGAATAAGTACCACTTGAGCACTGGGGGTCGATGTAATCGACTTGCACCCTCCACCCACAATTGCTAGCCTTGTATCAAAATTTGAAACCAATGTGGGCTGGTCTTGCTAATTATGATGGAATCTTTTAGTCTCAAGGTCCCATTGTTTCATACTGTGGCTTTAGTGGAAACATGGATATCTTATGTGGCATTGCTGTAGGTTATTATTCCGCCGAGGTCGACTTTGCCTTTCATCTTTTCGGGGTCGATAAATTAGGTACCAGTTGTATACTGGAGTCGATCTAATCGACTGACCTCCTCCCCCCAAATTTCATGTCTTGTGCCTATAGTAGAAGGGATTATTATAGAAGAAGCATTAACACACTGTTCTTTAACCCGTATGTGTACTTATCTGATGGTGCTTCCAATGTAGGATTCATAACATTTTCTAAATCTGATTTAATACATCACATAGGACCGCAAACGTATTTTCATCGTTGATCGGGCAATGTACATGTGGCATTGTTTTGTGTTGGCCCGTTTTTAATTGGGTCTTTCTTTAGAGTGAGTTCGAAGTGTGCCAGTTGTATATTCAATCACGATCTACAGGTTGCTCGTTTGAGGCAGTCTTCGTTAAAATGAGGCAGTTAAAAGAAAAAAAAAACTTGCCTCTAGATAACATTCATGATCAAAACAGATGCATGTATATATGTGTGTGACTGTTTGATTATAAGTGAATTTAACTGGAGCAGAAATAGTTAGCAACCGAACCTAGATCACTATATCCAATAAAAACAAAAATCAAACATACGATCGCGATTCTCTAGAATGTAACCAACCTCATCAAAAACATCTAACCATTGAAGACATTCTATAGAATCAGATCAGATCTAACAATTACAGCTTTGGCGCGCATTTTCTGAGCCAGATCACCCCTATATATTCAGCGCGTTTTAGCCATTAGCAACAGATGTGGACCGGACAGAAGACAATAGCAGAAGCAGCAGCTGACCAGAGCGCTGTGACAACCCCAAAATAATAGACGAACGGCGATAGCAATACACATTGACCAGTTAACGTCTTGACAACTACTGCTATTATACCTAGTCCAAGAAGAATAAGCTTCAAACTATCTCGGTGTTTGTCGTTAGTAGTAACGATAATATTTTTTAGTTTACAATAAAAATAAATATCTTTAATAAAAAATCTCAAACAGATTTCAGTTTTCGTTATCGCAACATTACAATGAAAGCGTTTGTAACAGCGGTAGTGAAGTAGAGTGTGACGAGAGTTTGTATAGTATAAAGAAAAGTGAGGATCATAAGTCGGCCGCAGGAAAAAATTATGCGGTGAAGAGTCGGACAGTGGTCAAATACTGGTTGTGTGAAACAAATACGAGGTCAGCGAAGACGGTGGTGGACAGTCTGACAAGATATACCAAATTATGTTGCGAATGTGAACTTTTATTTTTCATTACGGCCACAATGCCTTGTAGAACTGCACGGTTTAAATTTCAGATAGTTATCTTTTATGTGGCTCGACAATTTAAGGAGAGCAAACTGCGTGTCATGATGACGATATGAAGTGTTGCACCAACACGGTAACATGTTTTAGACAGTCGCTAACGCATTTCGAGTCTTACAAGTTACATTGTGTAGGAAATTATAACTTCAGGACGTTCTGGTGCTATTTCTTGCTAGTGCTAATCAAGTAGCTAATTTAAGGCATACATTTTTGAGGGAACAGGTAGACTATTTTACAGCTTCGAGTGAGATCAGTTAGATAATTTAAAAAAATCCGTTTGAAGTAGTAGATATTCGGTCGTTGCAAATGGACAAAGAAGAGTAACTAACTGTAATGTGCATCCACTTATATAATCAAGGTGCATGGAATTTTTGTTGAAGGGAGTTCTGTCAATTTCCACAAAGAAAAGGTAATTATTTGCAGATGATAACTGCGGACCTACTGTGCACATTTTACAACGATTCACGGAAGATTTTGAGACAAGATTTAAAGAATTGATTGTACTGAAAATTCCTGACTTAGTTAAAAAAGACCCATTTGTATACAAAATAGAACAAAAACAATGATTTACAGGAGACTGTCATTGGTTTAAAAAAAATGAAGTAGTAATAATGATTATTAAAAATCAAAGCTTGTGTGATATGTGGTTGTAATGTAGTGTGGAGGTATCGTATATTATAGAACAAAGCCGAGTTACTTTTTTTGTGTGTGCTTTTCTATTCTCCCTTGCAGTGGGAAAAGGTTTTGTGCCGTCAGGGGCGCCTCGGGCAAGCTGAACTTCGGCGTCCTTACAAGTAGATTTTTTAAAAATTTCCAGAAAGAGAAAAACTAAAAATGTAGACTAAAAAGCACATGGCGCCCCGGGCGACTGCCCAAGTTGCCGGTACCTTGAGCCGGCCCTGAGTGCAGTGAATCAAATTTTGATCGAGCATAGGAACTGAACGAGGGCAGCCCATTCGGTTTCTATTCAGTATGGGGATTTGCGGCTTCTTTTTTCAAATTTGGAAACCAAATATTGCAGAACTTTCTACTGGTTATCAACCACAATGATCAGATTAGTAAACGCGATGTGCTATTTTATTTACTCTTATTTTAATATCAGATTAATAACGCGTGCTATTATAATTATTCCTTTCATTTATTAACATTAATACAAAACTGTACCTTTATAAGGGAAAAATAGAATTGTTTATATCCATTTTAGATTCAGTTACACCCACTACCTTTGTTACAAAAGATTCGGGGTTGCGGGCGTTATAAACATCCAAGTGTTTTAGGATGGTATTTGCGAAAGATTGCAAAAAAAAAAAAAAATCGGTTAGACAACATTAATGTACATAAAAACAGTAAGGCACGTCTGCACAAATGTATACACATGCTTACACTCACCCATACAAACATAGACAAGTACATACCAAAATCGCATTTCCTTTCTTTCTTCTGTCTTTCTCCTACTCACTCAATTTTTATCTCTTATTTTTTTTGCCCCTACTCTCTAGCTTCTAATAAAATGCCGTTTCTCCTTACATCCACTTTAACCCGGATGCTGCCACAATTATTTATTATCCATTTTGATGCTAAAACTTTTGTTTGCCTCATTATCATTGACTGATTAACGGTATTGTCAGTTAAAGGTGAGAAGATATTTTGAAAAGCGACAGCGTGAAACTAGGAGTACATAACTGCTTAACGCTCTCTCTCTCTCTCTCTCTCTCTCTCTCTATATATATATATATATATATCCCCCCTCTCTCCCCCTCTCTCTCTCTCACTCTCTCTCTCTCTCTCTCTATATATATATATATATGTATATGTACATATGTATATGTATATATATATGTATATATGTATATATATATATATGTATATGCATATATATATATATACATATATATGTATATATATGTATATATATATATATGTATATATATGTGTATATATGTATATATATGTATATATATGTATATATGTATGTATATATGTGTATATATGTGTATATATATGTGTGTAGGGAATCTTGCAAGCATGCAGTGGATTCGATCCACCATAGCCAAATTTAAATTAACAGTTCAACAGAACTTTTCTCACGGTGGAACAGTAACGGAACCCTTAACTTATATTTGCCAAATAAGTGTGGCGTCCTATACAGGACAGTGCTACTGATGTTTATAGCCCCAGGAAGACATTTCCTCCAGCTGGCTATATATATATATATATATATGCGTGTGTGTGTGTGTGTATGTGTGTGCATGTGTATGTGCATATATGTGTGTGTGTGTGTGTATATATGTATATATGTGTATATATTATACAGATATATATGTGTGTGTGCGTGTGTACGTATATATATATATATATATATATATATATATATATATATATATATATATATATATATATATATATATATATGTAGAGAGAGAGAGAAGAGAAGAGAGAGAAGGTTGTATTAAATCTCTGAGCGAGATATACACACTAGTAGTACGGAACTGTAACTTATACTTGCCAACTAAGTGTGGCGTTCTATACAGGACAGTGCTACTGATGTTTATAGCCCCAGGAAGACATCTCGGATCTTTTTTAAAACGGGGGCCACATTTTTCATTAACAAAACACTTTGAAACTTGGAACACTGGTAGAATGTGTCATATAAAACATCTTTTTCTCTTAGTCTTCTTAAAAAAAATAGAAATCCATAAATTATTCCATGTTAAAGTTGTCATATTTCTGTAATTTCAACCAATCACTGACGTCCATTCAGCCGATATACATTAAGTGCCGACTACATAAACAAACGATTCTGAAACAATTAACCCTAACCCTAACTCTAACCCTAGGGTTAGGGTTAGGGTTAGGGTTAAAGCAAATTTAAAATGAAAAAAGCAAATAAAACGAAGCTATGGAGATTAAATACGCTTTACATCGCTTAATGAGCCAAAGGAGTAAATGTAAACAACTGAATACTTGTCAGTGATTGGTTGAAATTATCGAAATAAGACAATTTTTTACATGAAATAAATTCGAATACAAAAATATTTTTCTGTTCTATAACACAAAATAGATAAGTATACGAAGTTTGAAAGTCTTTCGGTACCAAAAACACTACGTAAAACATTAATGAAAAATGTGGCCCCCGTTTTAAAAAAGATCCGACATCTCCTCTAGCTGGCTAACGACACACATTCTGTGTCCGGTTAGTATTTGCGAGGAGAGGTCATCGCTTACATCTCTAGCGTTACGTGATACACACGGACTCAAGTTTCTGAATGGTTACCCGTCCTCAGCATGTGCTAATCACCAGCTAGTCATGGAAGCTCATTCCATTCGCAAATCACTATATATTTTTCTAGCGAATCACTGTCGCTGATCTCGTAGAAGAGAAAGAATATTATATTAAATCTCTGAGATATATATATATATATATATATATATATATATATATATATATATACATATATATATATATATAAGTGAGTGAGAAAGAGAGAGAGAGAGAGAGTTAAGTAGATAGGCAGATAGCTAGTGTATGTCCCTAAATGATGTATATTTGTGTTTGTGAGTATCTGTTTTCGCGTACATATGCGTATTTTTCATCCAAACACAATGCAGGGAAGTTTCTGAAAGAAGGAACAAAATTTTCTGTTTTCAACATTCCAGACTCTAGAAATATACTGAAAATTATTTTAGGCAAGAGGGCTTGTGTAGTAGAGTATATTAACTGAAAACTTTATCGCTACAATGAAGTTTTCTCTAAAATCTGAGACAGAATTTTAATTTTAATACTCTCTCTCCCCCTCTCACACTCTCTCTCATACACACACACACACACACACACACACACACACACACACACAGGCATGCATATATTTATACACATACATGCATAATAGAGGATAAAACTTTTTAAAAATATTATCAGTGGCCAGCATATAAAAGGGAACCGATTAAGGTGAAGTTATATGTATAATTATAATAAGGGCTTAGAAAAGAAATTGTCTAAGCTCTTATTGCACTCATATCCAGAAACAGAAAGACAGTAAGAATTAGATATTAGATAACGCGCAGTTAAATAACAGCACGTACTCTGACGATCATGTCTGTTATTTGGCCGTGTTGTAATCTAATATCCGGTTATCTAATAGCCAGTTCAAAACCGATTGGTAGCATCGACTAACCTGGGGCTATGACACTGTACATACATACATACATGGTGATTGTCTACTCCTTATCCAGAGTCCGGCCACCTCTTGTACCAATACAGGAGGATCAGTTATGATTTTATTCAACATGTTCCCCCTCTCAGTTTCATACACTTATCGCATTGGTCCTTCAGTTTTTCTAAACCCTGTAAAAGAACTTGGAAGGTTGGGCTGCAAGCCAGGTCTTTCACGATACCCTTAAAGCCAGGAACTTTTTATTACCCTACCGTACGGCTAAAATCACGGTTTGATATCTACTCTTATCAGTTTTATGTATATACGATGGGTTCTCTTGTCGTGAACGATAAATGAGAGTTCAGTAAAATAAAGCATTGAGCATGCTATATGGATACGAATGTGTCTCTTGAGGCCTGCTAGTGCCTTGCAAACCATTTGGCAAATGGAACAAGTTGAGGTCTCAGTTTGCTTGAGTGCGGATTATATTTACTGTGTTTTCTTGAGTGGACGGCTAGGCCTGCTTTGCTTCCATACCATAAAACCACAATGACAGGTAAGGTTTCCATTTAGAGTAGCAGTGTTTTGCTAGCTTGCCTTCATGCTTGCACGAAGTTGGTCCGGTTTTGGAGTCAATTTTGCTCAAATTTTTGAATAGCGGAGAAGCAGGACTGACGCCAGGTCCTGCATTCTGATGCCTTGTTTTCCCAGGAAGAAAAAGGAAAGTTGCATCGTTTATTTTTAACTCCTTATACTCAAAGTAGATAAATCTATATATAATAGCATAGCGTGTAAATATTGGATTAAAAGCTATAATTTACAGCTTTATCTACTCCGAGTTCTACAGTTATAAACTGATCGTTTCACACTCTCTCAAAGTTTCTAAATTCTTACGATGTAAACAACATATAATTCTCGTTGATAAGAACAAAGCGTCTGAAATGGACAGAGAATTTTGAACGTCTAATGATAGAACAGATGTCAAGTTAACAGATGTAGGTTCGTGTCCCAATATTTATATGCTACTATTCATAGTTATATCTACTTTGAATTATTTCACGTTTTCTCGAACTTTCTAAATTATTATGACTGAATCAATGTGTGTGTGTGTGTGTGTACACACATATGTTGACACACAGATAGCTCTAAGGCTATAAAAATTGACATTTGCCTAAGATACCGTGTAATTGGGATCGAAACCTGGGTCTTGTTGGCTTCTCAACTACTCAACCGTATAGTATCTACTGTTTCCGTGCGTGCATACGTGTAAATACACACATAATTGTAGATTCTGTAGAAAACGTCGGTTGTAATTAGATATCACAGATATCAGCAGAAGAATCTCCCGTCTTTCGGCACACAGACAAATCTCCAGGAGGGCCGCAAACGTGGTATTAGCAAAATGTTGCTTTACTGATAAGTTAATTTTTATTACCATTCTCTTTCTCAGTCTCTTAGGGTTTCATTCCCATCCTCAAAAGATTGAGATTCAGAAATTTAATATGACTCAATCTTCCATCAGTCTAGATTTATCTACTAATGCAGCTAGAAACTCCAGTCCCTAATTCGGCATTTCCAAAGAACTTAAATATATAATAAATATTCTAATGGTCATAATATCAAAGTTAGCTACTTGTGCTTAGATAATAACGTTTCCAATATTTCCCGATACAGCAGAAATAAAAACATCCCACACAATCTTCATTCCACATCTCAATCTGTAACTGTCGAAAAACCACCAACAGCCCATTTGGAGTATCCTGTTTCTCAAAGGGTGTGGTCTATAGAACCACACTCACCACCATCCAATATCATATATATATATATATATATATATATATATATATATATATATATATATATCCGTTATGTATGTATGGATGAATGGGTATGTATGTATGTGTGTGTGTACATGGGCATAAAAGTAAATGATTTCAAGGAAAGATTTCCTTGATGCCTGAAGGAGTGCGAGACAGGCACTTCATCAAGTGTTGGGACAAGGAGAAATCTATTTCATTCTCTTGTTTTATCTGGAGATTCCAGCAGTACTAAAATAAATAAATAAAAAAAATAAGACTTGCCTCACCTACTACACGAAACAGTCTTACAGGGCTCATGGATACTCATCTCAAGTTCGCAATTGCCAAATCTGTCTCACCGAGATTACCTCCATCCTACTCGGTTCATGCACAATTACACGATATACAATCCCTGTTTACCTAAAGTGGAATTATTTTTCTTTCACGTACAATCATCGTAGTCTAGTATCATCCGGTTAAAATTAAACCATGTGGCTACGTGTGACATGCAAACTGTTTTGGAACAAAACTCTACCAGACCAGTTACTTCGTCATATGATTCGTCGATAACTAGCTAAGTTATAGGAACACACACGCGCAAGCACACATATTCTCTTTCTTACACGGCGAGCTGGCAGAAACGTTTGCACACCGGGCAAAATGCTTAGCGGTATTTCGTCTGCCGTTACGTTCTGAGTTCAAATTCCACCGAGGTCGACTTTGCTTTTCATCCTTTCGGGGTCGATTAAATAAGTACCAGTTAATCACTGGAGTCGATGTAATCGACTTAATCCCCTTGTCTGTCCCCTCTATGTTTAGCCCTCTGTGAGCAATAAAGAAATATATATATATTCTGTGTCTGTTTTACGTTTGTTCATTTACTATACATTTTTTCACACACACACACACGACGGGTTTCCATACAGTTTTCTCATACCATTCTTGCTCACAAGGCAATGGTTGACTCGGGGCTATCGTTGAAGACAGCCCGAGGTGCCGTACAGTGGCACAGAATGCGAAACTACGAGGCTGCAAAGCAAGTTTTTTTTTAAACTACACAGCCTACTATGTTAATTCAAAACCAAAGGCCCTTCTTTAAAATCTACATGACTGCTTTACTTTGATAACCTCAAATACTTTCTCTTCGTTTTAAAACCTAGATTCACTACTTTGTCGCTTCCGCCTTCCTACCTAACTTTCTCTGTCATAGTAATGTTCTTGGAGTAATCAAAATGACAACACATATAGGTATTTTTACATCTCGCAATTTCATAACTTCAGATTTTGTGTTATAAATGTCTTAGAAGTTACTTAACAACACACACACACACATACACACACACACACACACACATGAGCGCACACACATACAAATATTTACACACAGATACGTGTGTGTATTATATAAACTCCGAAAAACCCAGCAGTAGGTAGAAGTTTTCCATATATGTACAATGTGTGTAACATCATTCTCATAAATGTATGTATATACATATCTACAAGTTTATATACAGAAAAGACACACACATACATACACTCTACATACGTTTATATACAGGCATGTTTATGTGGTTAAGAACTTTCAACAAATGGTTTCTTTGTTCTGTCCCGTTGTGCAACATCGTGGGGATATCGCTTCTTCCATAGCGTCCGGTTGACCGCCTTGTGAGCAAATTTGGTAAACGGAAACTGTAAAGAATCCTGTCGTATATGTGTGTGTTTGTACCATAGTAATGCCGAAACATTATGGAAAGCTTAACTGCAATAATCGTCCTGAGATCTCTTATACACGTACAGTGTTAGATATTTGTCAGTAGCAGGCACCCAATGGCGGCAGCACACTTTGAGAGAATCTGTAGTCACTGACTTAGGAAAACAGTAACTGGAAAGTCATTGGTTTGCAAAATAGCCGATCAGTTAAGTAAAAGATCCTTATACGTTGCAGAAGCTGTATTAGTTTAACCGAGCAATCTGTGTACCCTACTCAATGTAGATACGTCATGGGAAGCTTAATTAACTGCGGTATCCGACTTGAGATATCCCTTATAGACGTACAACCTATATGGATACATGTGTGTGTGCGCGCGCATGTGCCCCCACCCACACAGTTCGTCAACCGGTGTTTGTTTGCTTACGTCCCTGTAGCTTAACAGTTTGGCAAAGGGATCAATAAAATTGGTACCAGACTTAAAAGTATATGTAGAGTTCGGTTTCTTCGATTAAACCCTTCAAGGTAGATCCACAACATGGCCATAGCGCAATGACTGGAACAATTAAGAGGTAAAGGTGTGTGTGTGTGTGTGTAACACGCACACATATGTAGCAAGAATATTTGGTAGTTCGAAACACCATCTCACTGCCTAAAAAAACGAACCCGAATCAGATGTATGAAATTACTAAACAGCCCAAACAGGATTCTGCCAAAAATGAATAACGTCAGTGAAACAACAAACCACTCAAATCTTTGATAGAAATCCCTCTTCAACCGAAAAGACAACTAAATAACAAATACAGGATTCTGTCAAAGATTGATGACGTCAGTAGACAACTGTCCACTGAAATTTCTTGCAGAAACAGGAATTTCCTCTGCAATTTTATTTTTAGCGCTTTTTTTTTTCTCTCTCTCTCTCTCTTTTCTTGACAGACCGTTATGTATAGATTTCACACGTAGATCGTTTGTCTAGTAACTTACAGTGGTCATTTTTGCTCATAACGGTCTGTCAAAAATCTGCGTTACCCACGGTCACTGTCGTTGCTGTAGATACAGACTACTAAACTGTTTTACTTGCTATAAATATATAATTCTCTTTGGTTCTGCCCAACAACATTTTTGTTAACAATAATAGATATTTAGTGCTATATTAGCGTGCAGTCAACTGCAGTATCCGTAGTCTACGCTATAAAATGAACTGGTTTGGGTTAGAATTAAGATTTAGGGCTTAAGGTTAGGGTTGGTGCTTAGGGTTAGGATTAGGTTTTGGGGGTCAGGGTTAGGGTTTAGGATTAGCGTTAGAGTTAGACTACGTTAAAGTAGTACCAAATATTTTGTATTCAGAACTTCACACAGACTTCTGCTTTTCCATTTCCTAACCAAACCAAAATAGCTTACTGTTGCACACACGCGCGCGCATATACATCTGTATGTATGAATGCATGCATGTATATCTACATCTATTTGCCTAGCTTTCTTTCTCTTTCTCTCTACATATATATATATATATATATATATATATATATATATATATATATATATATATATAATCGTTCGAGCATCGTACAAAATGCTTACACTACTTTGTTACGTTGAGTTGAAGCCCCGTAGAGGTCAACATTGTCTTTCATCTGATCCAGGTCGGTAGAATAAAGAGTCAGTCGATTTAAGATTCCAGCATTTATGTAAACAAAGTTACATGCGCACACATACATACATACATACACACACACACACACACATATATATATATATATACACACATATATTTATATATATATTCACATAAAAGATGAACACATCTGGGGGGGTTCAACTAATCTATATACATATGTGTGTGTGTGTGTGTGTACGTATGTGTGTACATGTGCATATATTATACATTTAAATTACTTTCCTTGTTACGCCTCTGAACAAAGAAAACTCGCCGCAGTCATGTCTTCTTTCAAGTATTGACTTTGACCTGGTCAGGCTATGAGAGAGAGAGAGAGAGAAAGAGAGAGAGAGAGAAAGAAAAAGAGAGAGAGAGAGGGATTAGAAAGTTAAAAAAAGATCATAAGGAATATGTAGAAAGTGGAGGAAAGCGAGAAAGTGAAAAAAAAAAAAGAATAAAGAGAGAGAGAGAGAGAGGGAGAGACAGAAAGAGAGAGATAGAGAGAGAAAGAAAGGCGGAAAAAAAACGAAGATAAAACAAGGTGTAGGAGGTAGTGATAAGTAAAGAAGAAAAGAAAACGAAAGTTTTTCAGAGAAAGAGTAAGTGAGCAAAAGAGGGAAAAAGAGAATATATAGGTGGCTGAAAGAAAGGATAAAAGATAAGACAGGGGAGAGGGATGAGAAAGAAGGGGAGCAGGGCCATGCGTTCATAGGGGTCACGTCTGGCTTAGCCGTGCATGATTTCGTATGTGTGTATGTTGACGTGACGTCATTAGGAGGTGCGCAGTCAGCGGTGCGCAGAAAGAACGCTATACAATATGGCGGTGTTGCTAACCTCTTTCTTCTTCTTCTTCTTCTACTTCTTCGTTATCTTCCCCTTCCTCCTACTTTTATCGTCTGGGTTCACTATTTGAGGAGTAGTGGAAGTAGTAAGTAGCGTGTGATGTGTAGTGGTGCGTTCATTATGTGTGTGTATCAGTGTTTTAACTGACGTATACGTATGCGTGTATGTGTGGTCGTGTTTGAGTGAATGTTTATTATGCATGTGTATGTATTAGTGTATGTGTAATAGTGTTTGATTGAATGTTTGTATATATGTGTATATGAGTTCATTATGTGTGTGTGTATATATATATATTAGTGTTTGAGCTAATGTGTATGTATGTCTGTACGGGAGGTAGTATTTAAATGTGTTTGTATATATATGTATATATATATATGTGTATGTGTGTGTATTTAAGCATCATATGCTGGAGTGTGTGCATGTGTGTGTATATGTGCGCTACAGAGCACAAATACATAGGTATGTGTGTGTATAAATATATTTGTGTCTGTGTGTTTAAGCCTAAATTAGTAACTGTTAAACTCTAGTCGGAGCGTATATATATATATATATATATAAGCTTATTTGTATGTGCCTGTGTACGTGATAGCGGCAGGGTAACTGAAGGAGCTGTACAAGTTACCCCTCCCCCACACAAAACAAAAACAGTTGCTGCGTTTGTTACATATAGACACATAAAACACACACACAAACACATACGCACACACACACAGAGCAAATAACGAACGCGCGCCCACAGACAGATATAGACACAACACATTCGTACACACAAACACACACTCACACATATATACAAATACGCATACAAACATACAGACACAACTCCATAGACACAAATATAAACAATTACAGCCACAGTCACAGACATACACACACACACACACACACACACAAATACATACAATTATACAAACATGTACATACACAACTTCACAGATACATAGACAAAAATATAAACAAGTACACATAGTTACACACACACACATATACACTCACAGTACAAACATGACCACATACACGCACACACACACATAGACACACACACACATATGCATACTAACACAAACAAGTAGCAATAGCAGCAGCAGCCATTAACAAGCTTTAGTGTGTTTGGAATTGACTCCAGTCAGCGGAGAAATCGGTCAACCGTGAAAAGAAAAATAGCAAAACTGCGAGAAAGAGGAGAAAAAAAAAGGAAAGAGGCGGCGAGTGAAAGGGGTAAAAAAAATTATTGTTGTTTATATTTTTGTAAGAGATGAGGCTTGTTCATGGTGGAGGCTGCAGCGATGTCGATAAATGGTCGTGGTTGAATGGCTTTCGTTGTACAACACCAGCCTAGCGTGGGACCAAATAGACATTACTGTCCAAGGAACACCCATATCATTTCAGATTTTACCATACAGTACAATACATTACATACAAACACAACAATACACGTGTGAGTATATATATATATATATATATATATATATATATATATATATATATATATATATATATATATATATATTTATGTGTATATATATATATATATATATATATATATATTTATGTGTATATATATATATATATATATGTATATATATATATATATATATATGTATGTATATATACATAATATACACATACACACACATATATATATATATATACACACACACACATATATATATATATATTCACACATACACATACATATCTCTTTTACTCTTTTACTTGTTTCAGTCATTTGACTTTGGCCATGCTGGAGCACCACCTTTAGTCAAGCAAATCGACCCCAGGACTTATTCTTTGTAAGCCTAGTACTTATTCTATCGGTCTTTTTTGCCGAACCGCTAGGTTACGGGGACGATGTTGGGGGGACCAACACACACACATACATATATACGACGGGCTTCTTTACGCATACATACATATGCACACACACACATATATATATATACACACATACATATAAATACTTACGTACATATATTTATATAAACACACAAAACGTGCTTGTATGTGAATAGATACACACACACGTAACTACATGTGTGGAAATTATATATATATATATACACAAACACACAAATATATATGTATACATGTATATTTGAGTGGATTTGGTAGACGGTAACTGAAGGAAGTCCGTTGTATATATATATTAGATATATGTGTGTGTGTGCATGTGAGTTCCACCACAGCTTGACAACCGGTGTTGATGTGTTTACGTACCCGTAACTTAGCGGTTCAGCAAAATAACCGATATAAGTACCTGGTGTTAAAAAAAAAAGGTAGTGGGGTCAATTCGTTCAACTTACATTGTTCAAGGCGGTGTACTAGCATGGTAGCATGGCCGCAGTCTATGTGAGGGAAACAAGTAGTGGATTATATATATATGTGTGTGTGTGTGCGTGTGTGTATATATATGTGCGTGTATTTGTATGTATATATACTTGTGTGTGTATATATGTGTGTCTTTGTGTGTATGTATAATACTATATACATACATGTGTGTGTGTATATATATATATATATATATATATATATATATATATATATATATATATTACCCTGTATACATATGCACATGTATATAAATGGGTATTTTATTGGATATTTATATACACAAATCTGTAACTACACACAATATATATATTATATATATATATATACATACACACACACACACACATATATATTTATAATTACATACAAATTAAATTGCTTGTATATGTATGCATACATCTTTATAAACATACATTCATACATATGATTATAAGTTTAAAAACGGAACATTCTGATGAGGTCAAATACCGGCAAAACTTGAATAGCTGTCAACTATCTATAAAAGTATGTGTGTGTGTAAATATTCATCAATATATACATCTATTTATATATATACTTATATATATATAATGCATATGCATACATATAAATACCTATCTATCTATCTATCTATCTATCTATCTATCTATCTATATATATATATATATATATATCTATCTGTCTTTCTAATTTGTCTGTATCTTTCTCTCTCTATATATATAAATTTTCATAGCTTGTTGATTGAATACAGTGACGGATGGATGGATTGATATCAATATATAACGATTTAGAAATAGACACTGAAATGTGATAGATTACTATAGATAGATTATAAATAATGAATTATAATGCCGTCAGTTTACACCCACACACAACAAACACCATCATACACATAGTTCCCGTAGGCACACACGCACACAGAGTATGTACGGATAGTCAACAGATTAAGTATTCGTTCCACGTAAGTTGTGTTGTCCATCCGTCTGTCTGTCTCTGCCATAGTATAGTGTGTTACTCCATGTTTAAAAAAAAACAAACAAGAACAATCCGTCTACTATCAATCTCTGGGCTACACACTTTGATGGTGTACATCTCTATCCATATTCACACATGGTTGGACACAAATAACCAAATCACTAAGTTAATTATGTATGTGTGTGTGCCTGTGGACATATATATATATATATATATATATATATATATATATATATATATATATATTGTATATGAATATATATATGTATATGAATATATCTATCTATCTATCTATCTATCTATCTATCTATCTATCTATCTATCTATCTATCTATATATATATATATATATATATATATATATATATATATATATATATATATATATTGTGAATAGTAATATTCATAAAATAATAGGTTTAAGTATAAATCTTGGTTTACAAATATTCAAATAAAAATTCGGAAAACGGAAAAGTAGCATTAATGTAATTTATTAATTGCAAAAATTCAACGTTCTCTTACAGCTGTTTCAATTTTGCCCAAAGAATTAAATTCCAGTAATTAAAATATTTTATTGGGCAAAATCTCGTCAGAGTAGTAAAAACGACATAACACTAGGTTATTATGTGTTATTCTTCCATATAATAATCCATTGGTATGTCATTTTTACTCCTCTGACGAGATTTTGCACAATAAAGTCTTTTAATTACTGGAATTTAATTCTTTGGGCAAAATCGAAACAGCTGTAAGATCGTTGAATTTTTGTAGTTAATAAATTATATTAATGTTACTTCTCCGTTTTCTGAATTTTAATTATTTTGTGTATGTATGTATCTGTCTGTCTATCTATCAATATGTATTTATTTTGATGTATGTGTGTGCATGTATACATAGGCATGGCTGTGTAGTAAGAAGCTTGCTTCCCAACCACATGGTTCTGGATTCAGTCCCATTGGGTGACACCTTGGGCTATAACCTTGTGAGTAGATTTTGTAGACGGAAACTGTAAGAATCCTGCCGTATATTTGTGTGTGTGTGTATCTGTTTATCACCTCACCACTGCTGGACAACTAGTGTTGGTGCATTTACAACTCTGTGACTTAATGGTTCAGCAAAAGAAACTGATAGAATAAGAACTAGGTCCTAGGGTTGATTTGTTAGACTAAAACTCTTCAAAGTGATGACCACAGTCAAATGATTTCTAATGGTAGTTGTCTATGTTGAAGGCAAAGATGTTGATGTTGACTCCAAGAAAGACAGTGGCTGAAGTTGTAGATAACATTTATTTCACCATTTATATAATTAAAGCCAAACCACGATGGACCGGCATGTATAAAAACAGTCAGAAAGCATACGAGGTAACAAGTATTATACTTTCTTGTTAAAGGGTAGATAGCGTTGGACTTATTCCCTGTCATTCTAGTAGCCATAACTAAATAGGGCAAGACTTCCGCCCGTCCCCCCACAAAAAAACCACCCTTTTAAAAAAAAAATTTTTTTTGACACAAACTCCCCCTTTTTGGCTACGGGGAATATGAATCTACAAAAAAATTGGCAAAAATCGACATTTCTAAATTACCCCCACCCCCACCCCCATTTCCTTCATTTAAAAATTTTTTCACAATTTTTTTCCCCAAAATATGTGGAAAAATATGGAGATTATGATTCTGAAAAAAATTTCCAAAAATCTTTGTAAAATTTTTTTAAGAATTTTTTTTTCTAAATATGCGGAAAAATACGGACATCAGGATTTGGACAAAAATTTCAAAACATTTCTGTACTTATGGTTACGGCTTTAGGATTAGGGTTTTAGGGTTAGGTTTAGGGTTTTAGGGTTAGGGTTTTAGGGTTAGGTTTAGGGTTTTAGGGTTAGGGTTTTAGGGTCAGGGTAGGGGTTTTAGGGTTAGAGTTTTAGGATTAGTGTGGGGGAAAAAGGTCAAAATTGAAGAAGTTGGTGGAGAAAGGGGGGAAAAAATTTCACAATGCCAATTTTTGACAATTTTCCGGAACCTCCGTATCTGAAAACAGAGATTGTTGGTAAAAAAAATTACAAAGAAAAGTTGAACCTAAGAAGCATCAGCTGTGATGTGCAAGAGAGACGATTGCGTGGGTATGGTCATGTGGTGAGAATGGATGAGAATAGCTGTGTGAAAAAGTGTCACACCCTTGCGGCTGAGGGAAACTGTGGAAGAGGTAGACCCAGGAAGACCTGGGATGAGGTGGTGAAGCACGACCTTCAAACATTAGGCCTCACCGAGGCAATGACTAGTGACCAAGGCTCCAGTCTGATCTGGCAATGTTTCTACAGCTGGATGCACTTCCTAATGCCAACAACTCCGAGAGTGTAGTGGGTGCTTTTTATGTGCCATTGGTACAGGAGCCAGTCAGGTGGACCTGGCATTTACCATTTTCAGATGATGCTTTTTATGTGCCACCAGCACGGGAGCCATTCATGGGGCACTGGCATGAACCACGTTTGGATGGTGCTTTTTACGTGCCACCTTACAAATAAGCGCATACATGCAATCGACTGAACAGCTGGAATTACCAGCCAAATTCCCTTGATACCCTGCTGGTGTTGTGTAAATGAAACCCATGAAATCATAGTTGTGGCCATTGCTGGTGTCATGCAAATGGCACCTGTGCCACTGGCACGTAAAAGAGCCCATTGCACTCTGGGAGTGGTAGGGCATCCAGCCATGGAGACCATGCCAAATCAGACTGGAACCTGGTACAGCTCCCTGGTTTACCATTTCCAGTCAAACCATCTAACCCATGCCAGCATGGAAAGTGGACGTTAAATGATGATGATGATGATCTTAGAGCAGTGATTCATAACAAGGGGTATGCACCCCACTGGTGGGGCATGGGATTCAATTTTTTTTCCTTTTTTTTTTTTAGTGGGGCATGGAATTATGAAAATCCTTTTTTTACTTAAAGGGTTACCAGTAGATTCTTTTGTATTAAATAATTGTGATAAAATATTTAAAATACAGTTGTTTTTTTCCAACCATTAATACATTTTTCTGGGAAGTTATTGTGGAGTCTGGGGGCAAAAATAGGTTTTGGAAATGCTGTCTTAGAGGAAATGCTTTGCATAATGGCCCTTGGTTTCCTGCATATTAAGCCAGTTTGTTTACTTCTGGAATGCTTTTGATCGTATTTCTGTTTGATCAACACTGACCTGGGGCCAAGCACACTCACACATGCGCACGCTCACACACACACACACACACACACACACATTTATGTTTACACGTATATGCACATACCCTCTTACATAGCTACTTGCCACTATACATTTATGTACACTCCCCACCACCACCACCTACATGGACTCATGACTGCATGCATTTGTATATATATATATATATATATATATATATATATATATATATGTATATATTTATGTATATAACAACACAGAATTTTGTCAGTGAACAGGTCTCGGTTTCAAAGTGACGAAAATATTTTGGCAAATTAAATTTAAATGTCGAAGTGAATCTAACGGTTTTTGTGTGCTTTTAAATGGCTTATAAACACCTTCCACGCTGGAATTGTTTTTGCTTCAGCACACGATCTCAGATGAAGTCACTTGCTATGCAAGTACATCTCCGTAATATATATATATATATATATATATATATATATATATATATATATATATGTATGTATGTATGTATGTATGTATATATATATACACACACACATGCTCTTACATAGCTGCATGATTAAATATTTAAGTACACATGAAAGCATACAATTTTACTCTCGCACACATATACAGACAGACACACACTCACACATACACACACTGATGCAATCTTTGAATCCTGAAGAGATTGTTTGAATTAATTATATAATGGAAAATAGATCCTTTTCACTCCTTTTTTCTTATATTTCTTTGTTCCTTCTTCTTTCCTCAGTTCCTACATTCATTACCAATCAGGGAAAGAAATCTTCTAATGAAGCATTTCTTTCTCAAAAGTTTACCTCCGTGTGTTTCTGTTTCTCCTGCTAATATTCCCACCAAGGAGAAAATTCTCTTTCATTCTATTTCACTTCTCTCTTAATTGCATATTTTCCTCTCATTTCCCTTACTTTTTTCTCCCTATTTCTCCTCTCTTCTCACACTATCTTGTTTTCTCCTCTCTCTCTGTCTCCCACCATTTTCTCTTTCTCTCCCATTTCTGTCACCTCTCTAAATATCTCTTAGCATCAGTTTTCCTGGTTTACTCCTATTGAATTAAAAAAACCAAAAACAAATGAACAACTAAACAAAGAAAAAAAATCTATCTAAAAAAAAAAAACCTCCAGTAATTGAAGCCACTCAAGCTCCCCCTCTGCTCCACCAAAGCACCCTGTGACCCCTGATTTAATTACTTCAGTAATTAAACCTAACTCCTTTGCCCACTTCTCACTAGAATTACTCCCTCTTCACCCCCCATCAAAACACTTCTGTTCCAAATGACATTTATGTCAGACACCTTTTTTTTTTTTAATAGTTCCTTTTACTTTTACCCTCTGCCACTGACTCTGTCACTAAACTTATTCTTTTCTCCCCCCTCTCCTCTCCCTTCTTTCTCCTCCCCTACTCTCTCTTTCTTCTCCCCCTCCTGTCTTTCTCTCCTCCTCTCCCTCCTCTATGTCTAGAATATAACAAGATTGTTCTAGTTATACAATTTAACTTTCTTCTTTGTACAGGAAGTTGTGAAATTTAGTTAAAACACATTCTAGCACCAAACACTTCACTTGATCTTGGTGGCATCTGTCTGTGGGTTCATGATTCTCTTAGTTCTTTAGTTATAAGATATCCCTTATTGAGTAGATTTATGATCAAAAGCATTCCAACTGTAATCCTATATTTCTCTTTTTGTGTCCTTCATTTATAAGGCAGCAGGATTTGGGGACGATTTGGTTGTTAATTATAGCAGGTTGAGCAACCACATGTTTGGTTTTGGTTCAGTAGTGCTTACAATTTTACACCCTTAACCCTTTAATGTTTCGATTATTTATTCACATCAATTTGCATTAGTTATGCATTATCTTGTAGCTTTTAAAGTGGCTAACTGGTGGAATCGTTAGCACGCTGGGCAAAATGCTTAGCAGCATTTCTTCTGCCTTTATGTTCTGAGTTCAAATTTCGCTGGGGTTGACTTTGCCTTTCATCCTTTTGGGGTTGATAAATTAAGTACCAGTGAAGCACTGGGATTGATGTAATTGACTAGTCCCCTCCTCCAAAATTTCAGGCCTTGTGTCTTTAGCAGAAAGGATTATCTTGTAGCTTTGAAATTTCAATGACATGAGTGTTTATTTTTAGAATAACGTAGTAGGGTAAGTGTGAGATGCCAGATCTGGTCAGTTTGAACATAAAACAGGTAGAATATTTTGGCCAGATATAGCTGGTTTAAATGCTAAAGGGTTAAGAACTTAACAATGAAATTAATACCAGTATAGCAGGGTCATTGAAACAGGCTTTGTTCTGAGGTAAAAATAAAGCCAATACTGATAAGAAAGGTATAGAAAATATACCCAAAATGAAGTATATGAACAAGATGTGGGCCTAGTTTGTTTAGATGAGTTGTAGCTTCAAATAAGAACTTATATGGTCCGGGATAACCTGACCAACCCATATCAGCATGGGAAAGTGAATGTAAAAATGACAATGACGATATATTTGGAAGTAATATGAAAAAAGTACTTAGTATGAAGTATAACTAAATTTATAGTATTGTCACGTAATATGTTATATATTATCTTGTATTAATTGTTTTATCATTTACACTACTCTGGTTACACCCGGACAGTTAGAAGAATGAGTAAAAATATCTGTTGATGATAATAAATCTCTGGCATCCTTATACATAATGGTTTATGTGACAAGAGAAGCCAGAACCAGGATATGAGAAAAGTAAAGACATTATGGTGGAATTTTGGTTTAAGCATCACATAAAACTCTTCATAACTTGTTTATTTTTTGGAATTAAAAAGAAAAATCTTTGTGAATTTGTGTTCTACACATGGGAATTCATATGATTATGAAAAAAAGAAAAGAATTTTTTAAAATCTTTTAAACCTCCTGCCCTGTAAATCCTAAAAGTTTCACTCTTTTTTTAATCTTTTTTTTAAGTCAGAGTTTAAAATATGGACAGTCTGAATTTTTTGCTTCAAGTCCAGCAATGGACTTAGGTGCATTGTCATTCCATTAAATATGTTTAGGGGAAGAAAAATATTGAAAAACATCAATACAGGTCAGAATGACAAAGAAATGAGGAAGGTATCAAGGTGGTCCTGAGATATGCTAAAGACAACAGCCAAATAACCCTTAAGTCACACATACAAACAAAAATTGTTTTTCATAATTGTATGAATTCTTATGTGTAGAAAACAAATTTGCAAACATTTTCTGAAAATTTCCCAGAATAGAAGAAATTATGAGGGGTTATTTGGGGTGCTTAATCCAGAATTCTGCTGACATTATAACATGGCATGTCTGCGTACCAAATTATAGCTGAGTGCAGTTCCTAAGTTGGTTTTATGTACTAGAATTTGTAGACTTACAGCTGAATAGAATTTTCCATTTATGTACTTCTACCTATTTCTGATATTGCTATATTCACTTGTTGCTGAATTATGTATTCCAATGCTTGTAGGATCTGAATTGTTATTAACTGATAGTGACTCTATTGAAATATGGTTGTGATGTTTTGTGGCTTCTTCTTCAGCCAAGGAATTGAAGGATGATGATAATGAATGCTGTGGTCTTCAGGAGATAACAGATGTATTTCTATTGAAAGCAAGTCTTCGGGCATTTAGGAAAGTGTCCCTGTTGGTTAATCCCATGTACCTAGAGGACATATATTTTAATTAAATTACAGAATCTATTGAACAATATGGGACCTAAAAAGTAGTGGTCATTGCTGAAAGTATTAGATATATATATCCCTTTTATCAAGAATTGTCTGAGCCTAGTTTTAATTATTTGCAATATCTTTGTGTTGGACCCTGTTTCTGTATATGACAGACTTGGTCAAGGGATCCCATGTTTTGAAGAGGTATTGATTCGGATGAAACTTATTGGAGGCATGAACCAAATATTGCAGATGTGTGGCAAGAAGATTGCTTCCTGACCACATGGTTCTGGGTTCAGTCCCACTGCATGGCACCTTAAGCAAGTGTCTTCTACAATAGCCTTGGGCTGAACAAAACCTTGTGTGTGTGTGGATTTGATAGATGGAAAGTGAAAGAAACCTGATGTGTGTGTGTGTGTATCTTTCTGTCTGTGTTTGTCTTCCCATCACCACTTGACATCCCCATAACTTAGTTGTTCAGCAAAAGAGACTGATAGAATAAGTACCAGGCTTTAAAAAATAAACACTGGGGCTTATTTGTTTGATTATAATTTTTCAAGGTGATTTCCTAGCATGGCCACAATCTAAATAACTGAAAGAAGTAAAAGATAAAAGATAAAAAAAAAAAAATCAAATAGATCAAGGATAGTGGAACAATTTCAACTGGGAAATATATCTCCAGATGCATCTTTGAAATTTATTCAACAACAGGAAATTATTTTATCTCATGAAGTACAGTTTATTTTTCTCTGAAAGTTTTAAAGGTGTAAAGCTTATGGCTATGAATGAACACGTGTTTCTGAAAGGGAAAATGTGCAGCAGCTGGAAAGATATGTAAATAGTGCAATTGAAAAAAAAAAAAAAAAACACTAAAAACCCCCTAAACTTTTAGTAAGTTTGAAAAGTAAAAACAGAGAATGTGGATAATGAGACATTAGAGATACATGACAGTGTAAATAAACTTTTACCTCAAGTTAAACTGCATCAGTTTAAAAATGGAAGTGGATACAGGCTGTAAGCTTACCTTTCTTTTAAGAACCTTTTGCATACTCAGTGGTCAACTAAAACTTCCCGAGAATAAAGGACTCTTAAACTTCATTCATTTGGTAGATCAAATACTAAAATTGGTCTGCTTTGGAGATAAATTAGAAATAGGCACTTAATTTGAAGTTGGAGTTGTGATGGTTGTGGGTTGTGTTAAAAATTCTAATATCTCTGGGATTGATGTATTAAATGTTGAGAGCTCAAGACTAATCAAGTCTGGTATGTTTATTTTAACACTATTGGTATGCTTAAAGTTTGTAAAACTAATACTAGATTAAAAGAAAGTGCACATAGGCTTGGCTTGATTTGGCTATGTGGTAAGAAGCTTGCTTTCCAGCCATATGCTTCACAGGGTTCAGTCTCACTACATGGCACCTTGGGCAAGTGTCTTCTGCTATAACCTTGTGCCAACAAAAAACCGTGTGAGTGGATTTGGTAGATGGAAACCGAAAAAAGCCGATCATATATACATATATATGATGATGATCATCATCATTTAATGTCTGTCTTCCATGCTGGCATGGGTTGGATGGTCGACAAGCCAGCCAGGTAGAAGACTACACTAGGCTACTGTGTCTGTTTTGGCATGGTTTTTATATCTGGATGCCCTTTCTAACACCAACCTCCCCGTACAGTAGACTGAGTGCTTTTTACATAGCACCAGCACAGGTGAGGTTAGTTTTGTCATGGTTTTTACAGCTGGATGCCCTTTCAAATAACAACCACTTCACAGTGTGGACTGGATGCTTTTTATGTGGTACCATCACCAGTATATATACATGTGTGTGTTTGTGTGTGTATGTGTGTGTGTGTGTTTGTCCCTTGTCTCCGCTTGACAATCAGTGTTGGTATGTTTATGTTCCTGTAACTTAGTGGTTCGGCAAAACAGACTGATAGAATAAGTACCAGAATTAAATTAAAAAAAAAGTACTGAGGTTGATTCATTTGACTAAAAATTCACCAAGGCAGTGCCCCAGCATGGCCACAGCCTAATGACTGAAACAAGTAAAAGTAAAAGAAAAAGATACATTGTACTTTGAATCTCAGAAACTACTGATTCATATTTACCCTTTAATAGATGTTATGTTATATAAGATGCCTGAACAGGGCATTTCAGAACATGTTCTCCCTAGTGGTAGCAATACTCACCAATCAATATCATATGAAAATCAAATAAAGATTTATGTATATATATTATTTATAAGGTAAGCATTAATCATAAGCATTATTCACATTTGTATCCCATTCCAAATATTGAATCCACCTTTCATTCAGCTATTATTATTATTATTATTATCATCATCATCATTATTATTATTATTATTATTATTATCATCATCATCATTATTATTATTATTATTATTATCATCATCATCATTATTATTATTATTATTATTATTATTATTATTGTTATTCATATACACACAGCAGATTAGACTGTTGGAAAAGAAAAATTCCTAACATCAGGCTACAACAAGTAACCTTAGATGCCAGAAACCCTCTTAAGTATCCTAGCTGCCCCTAATATTATCATTATCATTATTATTATTATTATTATTATTATTATTATTATTATTATTATTATTATTAGTATTAACTAATATTTTTTTTCTTACAAAATTCAACCTTGATAGTGACTACCACCAAATTCAAATTCATGGTAATTTCAAGGATATGACTACAATTAACATGCTTATGGATTTTTTGAAATGGACATGAATGCCATTGGTATAAAACTGCCAGAGCCATTTTTCAGTATGCAATAAAAAAGACCTTCAAAGATATAATGATGTCATTGAAGGATATAATAAAATAGCTTATCAGTATAATGTTTGAGTACAACTGTGGGTGAACTGAACTTAATGTCAAAATTGTATTGCATTACTTAGCTTGAATGCCTCTCACTTGAGAAGAATGAATATTAATCAGGGCTAAGGTATATTTTTTGGATAATCTATTTAAAGGAATATGCTTCTCAGATCAATGCCCAGAAAATATAAGATATTTATCCAGTTGCTAATAAGAAAGAGTTGGAGTACATTTTTTTAATGATATCTTGGTTTTTATGGTTGTTATTTACCAAAATAGTTAGAAATAATTGAATCATTTGCAAATTTGCACAAAAAAATGCTGGGGAAATGTTCAGCAAATAGTGTTTGATAATTTAAAAAGTACTTTTGCTGAGAGTCCTGTTGTGCATTTTTTCAATACCAATAAAGATTCCACTTTGACTACAGATACTAGTGAACATGCTATATCAGGTATCTTATCACCCAATGCTATATGTGGAAGTGCGTGGCTTAGTGGTTAGGTTTTGGACTCATGATTGTAAGATTGTGGTTTTGATTCCTGGACTGAGTGATGCATTGTGTTCCTGAGCAAAATGACTTCATTTCACGTTGCTCCAGTCCACTCAACTGGTAAAAATGAGTAATCCTGTGACGAACCAGTGTACCATCCAGGTGGAGAATATATCTGCCACGAAACCAGGAAACCAGCCCTTATGAATTGCCATGACTGAAGAAGGTAACTTTACCATTATTAACCAGTGCTATGTTTATGAAGAGACAAATACTAAAAGAAAGAGGATGAAGTGAGCAAAAGAAAAACAGAAACTTGCCTCCAAAGAAAAGCACACTCGATGGAAGGAAAAAAACCAGTAGTGCCGGCAGAGAGCTCCTTCAAATGCAGTTGTTGTATGTGTGACTGCCACTCCCATGTGGGCCTGTACAGCCATAACAGATGCTGCACCACCATCAGCATCTGACACGATTTCTTTTGGCACAGATCCATGGCCTCTTGAGACTGATGAATACCTACTACTATATTTATAAAGAAAATTAATCACTGTTGAATTTAATTCATTCAGGTATAGAAAAGGGAACTTTAGCAATTGTATGGACTCCAACCTCAGTTAACATTCTTTTTTACTTGGAAGTAAGTTCCTAAGATTTGATCATTATTGCATTTCATTTATTTGTTTTTTTATCTATAGAAGGAAATTTCAAGAGTTATATTTTCAAAAATTATTCTGATACAACTGACAGTATTTGACTGATATTCAACATGTTAATGGAAATTTTATTCCCTAGTATCATAAAGTTGACAACAACCTTATGATTCTCATTCTGTTAATATATTTTATTTACTGTATAGAAACTAATGTGTTGTGTCTTGATAGCATTTAGGATTGGATTGCCTATGTTAAGTGCAATGTAGGGTAAAAGCCTCAGCATGTTCTCTCCACTAACCACAGTTCACTGTGGAGGCTGTGAATTTTGAGCTTGAGATAATACTGGTTTGATGAGCCTACTCTGCCATGCTAGCTCAACATGGCTTGGAATAAGGGTTCAATTTTTATACTCTTACCCAGGAGCAGTTAAATTGATTACATCAACCCCAGTATTCAACTGGTGCTTATTTTATCTACACCGAAAGGATGAAAGACAAAGTCAACTTTGGCAGAATTTAAACTCAGAACGTAAGGATGAATGAAATACCACTAAGCATTTCACCCAGCATGGTAACAATTTTATCAGCTCATTACCTTGATAGCATAGCTTTGGAAAATATTCCACGAAGAGAAATTATATTCAGAATTAAAATAAATATTTTCAGAATTAAAAAAGAAATACCTAAACTAACTGCTCCAATGCTGAAAAACCTTATAAGCAGGTCATACATAGATTTAGTCTGGAAACAGTATACTTTGCAATTGAGAGCTCATTGTTCTACCTAAAGTATTCAGGAGACAAAACAGTAAAAAAAGTATATTCATAATAGTGTCTGCTGTAGCTATTCTGCTACATGAAATCGTCATAAACTTGAAGCATGGTGACCTGGTTATTGACATGATGTACAAGGCTACATTCACTGATGTTCTAAATGTGAAATCAAAAATTTACCAGAAAACAGACTTCATTTATGGTCTAAAGATTTAGAACAATGGACTTCAGTGCACATACATCGTGTTTGTATTAGTAGTATTGAATTGTTGCTGATAATAGTTGATTTTTCTATGTACTTAGCTTAAGAAAATTGGTAACATTTCTCATAAGAGAATTTCATATAACCTGCAATTGAATGGAATTGCTGTATGTATTGTACAAACAACTGAAATGAGATCAAAGGTGTTCTCCCCTCGTTCAAATAATTTTTCCTCCTGACTGTTACTCACTTATTACTCTATTTCTCCTGCTTGTAGATTACAAAATCTTTCTGCATTAATGTGATGTCAGATTCATGTACTCTTGACTATTGATGAGTATGGAATGATATAAGAAGAATAATTCTACATCAGAAATTACAAAATTTGTGATGCAAGCTGGAAACAGCACTACTCTCATTACAAGGAATGGAACTAGAATATTGGTTTAGGCTGATCAAATTAGGAATGCACAACTAGAAGCAGGAGAATGCAACAGAAATAAGAATGAAGTTAGTAGTGATGGTGATGATGCCAGTGCTGATATTAATACCTCAGTACATTTGAAGAACATCCAAGTTGTAATGCCTTAGCTGTCCTCATGTTTGGGCTTGAGTATCTCTTGTCTTATATAAAACACTGCGTATATGGAGGCACTTTATTTAATATCAAATTTATTTTTACCGACACTTTTGTAATGAGGTTTGTAGCTGCTCAGTATAACCATTGCTCTGTGAACAATCAAGCAGTATAATATATGGCATAATAAAAATAAAATTTTAGTCATTATCACAGTAATGCTTCAAAGTAAGAACTCAATATGCAAAACTGAGTAAATATTTTGTTATAGTTAAAAGTTGATTTCACATCAGAATGAATGGTAATCTTAAGATGATATCTAAACAATAAACAACGAAAAGTCTCCCATATATAAATATATATATATATAAGGTGGTGCCATGTAAAAGTAGTTGTGTGGTTCCATGTAAAAGTGTCCATGTGGCAACAATTAAATGCACCCATGTGGCAATATGCAAAAGCACCTCTGCAGTGACACGTAAAAGCACTTGTGTAGTCTCCTGTAAAAGCACCTATATAGTCTTACATAAAAGGGCCAGTGTGGTGCTATGTAAAAGTGTATATATGTATGTAAGAGTATTGTAATTTGCTTGAAGTATTGCAGTATGTAAAAACAAGATAAATGTTTGTAAAACATTTGTGCAATACAGGTGAGAAGTTAATCGAAATATGTAAGGTCCTTTCCATTGGTTTTTATTGTTAGTTTTTCAGTTGTTTGATCAACTGAACTACTTACTTATTCAATTATAAATAATGTAAATGGTTGAGTATTCTAATGGCACTTGTATGTTTGATGTAATTCTTTGTCAGAATCAGTTTGACATAGTGTGTGTGTGTATGTGTGTGTGAGGAAAAGCTGGCTGGATATCAGAATTCCAGGTACAGTTCTTCTGATGGGCTTTCACACAGTTTCCATCTGAATTTCATTCGAAGTCTTGAGTTTCCTTGAGGCTCTAGTTGAAGACACTTGCTCCAGATGGTATGTGGTGAGATTGAATCCATATAGTAGTAGTAGTAGCAGCAGTAGTAGTAGTACTAGTATGAGGACTTGCACTGTTGACATTCACCATTTATTGGTGATTCCCTACTCCTGGTGGATGACATCTTTGCACCACTAAGGTGACAACCCTCCAACCCATGGGTTTATTTGGGTAGTCGTTGCTGGTATGGGTTTTATGAGGTTGACCTCAATCTCTGTTAGTCACCTTTTACAACATGCAAAGGAAATGTTGGGTCTATTCTTTGACATGTTAGCTCCCTCACAACACTGGAGCACTGTGAAATGGAAGTGTTTTGCTCAAGGACACATGCTGCCTGGTCCAGGAATTGAACCTATGATGTAACAATTATGAATGCAACGCCCTAGCCATTGGGTCATATGCCTTCACATTATCATCATATATAATGTCCATTTTTTTCCCATGTTGGCATAAAGTTATACAAGTTTCATAGCATCTTACCATCATTTGACATCTACAGCAATAGTGAAAACTGCCAATTTTTGTTGGTATGTATGTCATATTTTTTGGCATTATTTTATGATTGCATACCCTTCTTATCACCAACCACTTTACAACATGGCCTTTGCAACCTGCCAAAATATTTGTGAAGTTGTTTGCAGATAAACTAAAGATACTGCTCTATTCAATACTAGTCTTTATTGAGAGTTACTGCTCTTCTAAACAATTTGCTTGTGCTGCAGTTTGCAGAATCCACATCCCTGCTTGTTTTTATATGTAACAATATATTGGATGGTGAACAGGTAGAGAGTTTCTGTAAAATAATTTATGTGTGGGTTTATAAATTCTGTAGAGAACATATGGTTTCTGTTAATGAAAGGTCTCTGTCTTGACCTATTTGTGTACCATTCTCATTCAGTCCAGTCAGAACGAGTTATATTGTTTTAGAATGTTTATATACTGGCCGAATAAAATTATTTGCATTTTATAGTCTTGCTGTTTCTGTCTAGGGGTTATAACTGCCCAAAGTTATTTCAGAACTAGAATATTGATAGAATTATGTTGTTTTATAGCATCAGCTAATTTGCATGCTCTTTGATACGTTACAGAAAATTCTTTCTATATATATATATATATATATATATATATATATATATATTTGCATGTATGAATGTAAAAATTATCTGCTCTAACTTTTCCAGGAGATTAACTTTATACTCCTCAACCTTTAACATCTTTAAACTCATAAAGAGCTGCATCTAATATCATTTTGCAGTACTTAGTAGTTTTGGGTGCCCTGGGGCTAAGTGAATTTATGTATGTTTGTGTAGATACATGCATGCATGTGTGTGTGTGTGTGTGTGTGTGTGTGTGTGAGTGTTTATGTTTGAGTCTGTGTGTATGTCTGCTTGTGCTTGTATGCATTTATCCTTGCTAGTTCAAGAAAACCACTAATATTTACTTTCCATTCTGTTTTCAATATTTACATTTGGTTTATATAATATTTTTGTTTTTATTTACTACTCTACTATATGATTGTGAGAAGGCTAATGTCTGTGTGTGTGCATGTTTGTGTGCATTTGTGCATGCGTGTGTGTGTGTGTAGGTAACTATATAATTAAATCCACACCATAGTGATATGGAATTATTTAAGTGGATACAAGCAATCATCAGTGGATGCTAAGCAGAGGTAGAAATGAAAACCATGGTGTGAATTTTACTGGACTAAAACAATCATCTATGAACAAATTATCTTAATTTTGTGTGAACAATGAAACCTTTCTATTTGGCTGTTAACTGCTTTTCCTTGGTAATCTTAGCAACAGAATGAGCTGTGATGAATCTTGAAAAAATTTTCCATACTGCATATTCAGTTCAAATATTTTGTCTTTGCTAGGGTGGCATGCTAGCAGAAATGTTAGCATGCCAGGTGAAATACTTAGTACTATTTTGTCTGTCTTTACATTCTGAGTTCAAATTCTGCTGAGGTCAACTTTGCCTTTCATCCTTTCAAGGTCGATAAATTAAGTACCAGTTGCATACTGGGTCGATCTAATTGACTGGCCCCCTCCTCCAAAATTTTGGTCCTTCTGCTTAGAGTAGAAAAGAATATTTTGTCTTTGCTGAAGGCAGCAAGCTGGCAGAATCATTAGCATGCTGGGCAGACTGCTTAGCAGCATTTCATCCATTGTTACATTCTGAATTCAAATTCTGCTGAGGTTAACTTTACCTTTTATCTTTTTGGTGGGGCCAATAAAATAATCACCAGTTCAGAACTGGGGTTGATGTAATTGACTTAACCCTTACCCCAAAATTGCTGACCCCATGCCAAAATTTGAAACCAATATTCTGTCTTTGCTGACTAGCACTTAGACTGTACCCTTGAATTTTGTTCCACAGAAAAAATTGCTTGTTTTGAAAATGAGTGTCATTTTTTTTTAAACCAATTTAAAAAAGGATGTACAGAAATACTTTGATATACCAAATATTTCCACACACTCTAACACTAATTTCTGCCCATGTAATGAAGGATGATACTGGACTAAACTAAATTCTATTCCCCTTACCACCAACCTTATCATCTTTACATTTGGCCATGACATCACAGTCGTAGTCTAATTTCAGAAACCTTTTTAAGGCACAGTTGAAAGTTTAGAAAGTGAATGGCATTAATTTCTGACTTACTGTTTGCTGTTGATGTTTCCAGATGCTTAGTGCTTAGAAGAAGGAATTGCTTCACATGCTAGATGCACCTGTGACACCAAATATCATTGATTCTCATCAGTTTCCAGATAGTGAAAGCATTATTTTACTCAATCATTTCAAATCTGCTGTATGAGGGTGGGGTGGAGGTGCTGAAAAGTCCCTGGCTTTATGGGTATTGCAAAAGGCCTAGATGGAGGCCCAATCTTCTGAGTTCTTTTGCAGGGCTTAGAAAAACTAAAGGACCACTGCAATAAGTGTAAATCTGAGAAGGGAATATATCATCAGCATCATCGTTATCAGTCATCAATTAACGTCCTCTTTCCATGCTGGCATGGGTTGGACAGTTTGACAGGAGCTGGCTAGCCAGAGTGGATTGCGCATCAGCATCAGTGAGACCACCAAGTAACTTGCAGGATGAAGACCTCTCAAATGAGAGGGGGAGTGGTATTGAGGGAGGTGGCTTTGTGTCAGTTGATGAGACATTAAATTATGATAAAAGGACAGAATATAATAAATATATATATATGTTGTGTGTGTGTGTATGTGTATATATATATATATATATATATATGAGGGGGTGGTTGAAAAGTTCCTGGCTTTAAGGGTATCGTGAAAGACCTGTGTGTCTCTGAGGGGAGAATATGTTGAATAAAATTGTAATTAACTGATCCTCCTGTATTTTCTTTTACCCAAAACCAGGAACTTTTCAGCACCCCATCATAAACTAAGCTTAGAAAACTTACACCATACTGAAGACGTGTAATTTATATGCATTGCTTGCTGTTTTATGGAAATAGGTACTGGCATGGCTGTGTGGTTAAGAAGCTTGTTTTGTAACCAGATGGTTCTGGGTTCAGTCCCACTGCTCTGCACCTTGAGCAAGTGTTTTCTACTATAGCCCCAGGTTGACCAATGTCTAGTGACTAGATTTGGTACATGAAAACTGTTTGGAAGCTCATCACATATGTATGTATGTGTGTGTGTGTGTGTGTGTGTCTTTGAGTTAGCATTTGTTCCCCCTCTAACCCCAGTTGGTGTTGGTTTGTTTCTGTTCCTGTAACTTAGTGGTTTGGTAAAAGAGACTGATAGAATATATACCAGACACTAAAAATTGAGTACTGGGGTTAATATGTTTGACCAAAACCCTTCAAAGTGGTGCCCCGGCATGGCCACAGTCTGTTGATTAAAACAAGTTAAAAATCAATATAAAATTCAGATCACTGAGCAAACTATGAAGCTAAAAAATACATTTAGATGTTTCAGCCTTGACATGCTTTATGGGAAGTTAATTTAGGCCACCTCATTCTTGTATGAAGTGAAACTAAATGTTGCATACATGCCTGATTATTGAAAAACATCTGGTTCTGGAGAATATGAGAATCATCAGTAGTTGTGACTGAACCCTCAAATCTGCAATGTGCTGGCTGTGTTTAACCAGGAAATGTGAAAATGTCTTAGCTCTTTTGTATTCAGATAACTCTGTCAAATGTTATGCTTATTTATTCCCATTGTTTTGGATTAATCATGTATTGTCTTGCAGTTTTGAGACTTTGATGAAGTGATTGTTAATTTTTAGACTGACATTGTAAGATAGATGTGAGAGGCCAGATCTAGCTGGTTTGAAAATAGAACAGGTAGAATATTTGGGCCAGATATGGCCAGTTTAAATGCTAAAGCATTAATACAAATGAGCCAATGAGAAATAGTTTTGTCTTGCTTGAGCTTCTGATAACTTCCTCTCAAACTTAGTTTGCAGTGTATATACACTTCTATGCTTACTTTCAAAGATTTACATTCAATAGCACTATCTCTGAACCAACACAATACAAAGAAAAGTAACTCTTGAGCAATCATTTGTAACTCTAGAAGCTGTCTTTTGTCTGGGTGTGTGTCTATATACAAAGAACACATGTACAGAGATTTTTAAAATTTATATTTGTTAGTAGTGGCAGTGCTCCAGTATGGCCATAGCTTTTTGCTGGAACATGCAACATTAAAAATAAGAATGGAAAACAATTACCCTTGAGCTGAATTTTCCCTCCCATATTCCTTCACTGATGTTTGTATCTGCATGGTATATATTATATATTTCTCATTCAAAATGCATTTGTTTTTAATCTTCATTATGCACATGTACCAGATACCGGGGACATTAACCATATGAAAGTTGAGAAGAAGTAGGTAAGCGGGGGTGGGGAGTGTAGGTGTCATTCAAGAGAGTAAATAATGTTAATGGCACAGGGAGGGTTAATGTAAATAAGGTGTGATAATAGGAAATGCTATTGTTGGCCAAAGCAACTCTTATGGCAGGTTTGGTATTTTATATGGGGTAGGAAGAAGAAAATCACCAGAAAATCACCCCACTCCTTCTTGGATAAAGACATTTTGTTTTGTGCCACATTGTCTGTCTCTCTGTCTATCCAACTTTATGTGTGTTGGCCTAACATCTTAATTATATATGTGTGTGTGTGTGTGTGTGTGTATTGCCCTTGAAATCTGTCTGCAGCTATAAAATAAATTTTTGTTTTTGATTGTTATTATGTATATGTGTTTTATCTGAAGACAACTGAAATAAGCAATTTGTTAATATAGTAACTTGTATCCCCACCCTGCTTACTGTCCCCACTCTTACTATGGTTTATAATTAGCAACTAAGTGGAGTGAGAAACAGCAGTGCTTCTTATCAGACAGCAATGCCTACTATTTTACTCTTGTTATATTATACTCACTCAACCATTGTTATTGCCTGATAGGGAATATTAACCATTGCTCTTACCATGATAGTGGTTTATATGTCTAAATAATTTATAGTGCTAACAATATTTCTGTCATACAGAATAATATTTGGCAGGCTGTATAGCTAGTTTATTTATTTCTTGCTTATGCTTAAGATAAGGAATGTATAGGCTGTGTACTGGGATTGTATGCTTTTCATACTTTACTTGTGTGAATAATGGATGTAAGTTAAATGAAATGGTTATCAAGAATTGAAATTGAGTTGCGGATTTGGTTAGTTGGTTGCTTGCTTAACTCTATGGTGAAAGAATATTAACCCCTTTGATGCCAACCTGCCTGAGATCACCATCTATTTCTATGACACAAACTTACAGTTTTAAAGTGACTTAAATCAAAATTTTCCATCAAAATTCTATGTTAATTTGTTTCAGATACCAGCTTAAAAATAACAAAGTTCTTTTACTAAATTCTTCATTATTTTAAAAATGAATGAAAACTAAAAGCAGTATTTTTAAACAGAAACAGGGTAATGAAAAGGTTAAAGCATTTCCCTCTCATGTACGTTGAGCACCAGTCATCAGCAAGTTGAACATTTTTTTCTCAATCTGAAATTATTATTGTCATTGGTTTCGTTAAGAAAAACATGGTCACCATAAAATTGTATTCTCCTGCCTTATAAATTTGAAGCATTTGTATCATATCTGAAAACCTTTATTTGATCTGATTCCTGGTTGGAGCCATTTCTCAACACTTCAGTCACTAATGTTTTGGGGAAATGAAATAACTTCCAAATTTCTTAAATATTTCAGGTTTCACACCTATGTAGGAATTGTTATTCAGTCTATTGCCTGCCTGCTGTAATAAGATGCTTTAATGTATGACGTTTGGGGCTTCATTTTTCTTTCCTCTGCTGATGTTAGATAAAGCAATCCCTATGTATACAGAAGACATTGTCTCATCAAAATAACTTAAGAGAACACTCAGTTCAATGAGTTGGGGAGTGAAATGGCATGAATAAAATTATTGATAATTTCTTGCCTATAATTCTGTTGAATGCAAAGTTTATGATTTTAGTCAAAGTGCTTGCAAAAAATTCAGTACTTGTCAATAGAATGGTAGGGAAGTACAGACTATGATTGCAGGCATATCTCTCCTCAACAATTTCCATCTCATGTAATATGCTGCAGGGAGGGTAGCTAACAAACCTTGATTTAGTAGGGCTCATATGAATTTGGATCAGTTGAAAGCTTTCAGTAATAGTTGACCATTGTTGCTCAGCAGCTATCTTCAGTGAAGCTAGTTTTGGTCCCATTTTCTGTAGTTAGGCTGCTTCAATGTATAGAGGCATCTGCTCAGTGGTCAGACTAAATGTCCACTTATCAGACCCCTTCTGCATTACATTTTTGATCAGCCAGGACTGTCTTCTCTCATCAGTTTTGCATGTACTGTTGTACCATCACTGTTGCAACTGGAAGTGTTGAGGAACATCTCATTTGAGCTGGGACATGAGAAAGCCATGTTGGCATGGATGGACAGTATCACTTTGAAGGTTGGGATTGTTGCCATCATTCTTACATTGAACATACGTTACTCTCATCACTTAATACTGAATATTTTGATTTAATATAAGACAGATCTACTACCATATCTTCACAACCTATTTCTTGCTATTATAACTTCTTATAGTTTCAGGTTATGCATTTTATGGCTAATCTTCAGAGATACTATGTTTTTGTTATAAATGCAGTACTTAAATGGCAAAGGTGGCATCAATTATTAATAAAGTGTCTATAAACCCATCAACTCTGCATAAGTTAATTTTATTGTATATTTACAGAAGTCAGTTACATGACTTTTTCTCATTTTACTTAGATAGAAAACATATTATTCTGCTGTTGAATTGTTTTAGAGAAGTGTAACCAGCTGCATTTGTCAACTTTTGACCATTCATTTAATTTCAGTATCTTTTATCTTTTACTTGTTTCAGTCATTAGACTGTGGCCATACTGGGGCACTGCCTTGAAGAATTTTTAGCCAAATGTATTGACCCCACGACTTAAATTTTAAAGCTTGGTATTTTTTCTATTGGTCTCTTTTTGCTGAACTGCTAAGTTATGGGGATCTAAACTCACCAGCACCAGCACCAGTTGTCAAGAGGTGGCAGAGTGACAGACACAAAGACACGTACACACACACACACACACAATGGGCTTCTTTCAGTTTCTGACTACCAAATCCACTCACAAGGCTTTGGTCAACCCAGGGATATAGTAGAAGACACTTGCCCAAGGTGTCATGTAGTGGAACGAAATCTGGAACCATGTGGTTGGGAAGTAAGCTTCTTACCACACAGCCACGGCTGTGTGGTAAGACTTTTAGAATGATCTCACTTGTATTTTTGCATGTGTTTTCTGATATTTTGGGATGTTATTTACAGATTTCATTGTTGTTTAAATTGTAATTCTTTTCTTCCTTGAAAGAAATATTACATAAATTGTTTTTAATGTATAAATTGATATAAATGGTGCGCAAATTTATTGTTAATAAATTCTAATTTATTGAAGTTGAATAAATACTTCTACTTTTCATGTGATAGTAGAATCACAACCCTGAGGTTGTACTGTTTTCAATATATGTACAACTCACTTTCTTTTCTAACAAATCCTCACTGTATTTTTTAAAAAAGGTGTTAACGTATTAATTTCTACTTCTTTTGATTCAATCCTGCACTATTATATATCACTTCATATAATGTAAAATAATTATCTTAAATCTAAACTGATTAAATTACAATGAATTATCATTTATTTGGTTGCTATAGGACACTATTTAAGTCTCTTCATTATTATGAAGATTTTAGTATCGCCTTGTAGTTTTCTTGATTGTTAACATTATTGATCTATCAATGACATCTAGCTTAATTCACTGAAGATTTTAAGGGATTTGTACTTTGATTCTATGTATGTCCTTTTGCAGTTATAGTTTCTAAGATTACATATTGTGCTCTGGATGAAAAATGACTTAACATTCTGATAGTTGTCCTATGGTTTTGATGAACATAGTTCATAAAAAAATCCTAATTGTTGTTTTCACTTTCTTTTAAAGTTTAGAAATTCATTAATGATACATCCAAATCATATCATTCTTTTGTTGGAGGGACTAAACTAATCAATAAAGTCATTGTATCTGGAATTACAGTTCAAGTAAAGAATTTTTCATTTGGAGACATTAATACTTCAGTAATTTTATTCCAGTTTTAAATGTACCATTTTAAAACAGGAGCAGCATGCAACAAAAGCCCACATAATGACTTATCAACAAAGAGCTCTCTGAGTGAATTGACATCTTTAATGCAGTTAGGGCCACTTCTCAACAACTGGCCCTTCTTTTCAGGGCTGAAACATATTTCAGCACCCAACAAATATTGACACTCCACAAAGCTCAGGTGAGGCCCACAATGGAATATTTCTTTCAAATCTGAAATGGTGATGGTGGTGGTGGTGCTGCTGCTGCACACACAGACATCCTTATACGGAAATGAACCACATGAATAATAACGATCATTCAAGTAGCCTATTTCTTTATGTGGTTTAGCATGAAATTACTTACAGACATATTGTAGCCTCTAGCCTACAAAATTGCTGCCCCTTCTCTCTGCTTTTTCTACAGCTACTGTAGTGGCCTTTGGTTCTCAAAGCTAGCTGGACTTCAGCTGTTTGCTCACCTGTCTCTCTTCCACTCATCACTTTCTTGTGTCCAACCCTGCATCCCCCACTCAAACTACTATACCTAGACCCTTCCTTCCTTCCCAGATCATTGGCCTTATGAAACTTCTTTCCCTCGTTTGTTGTTCCTGCAGATGTTGACTTGTAATAGTGTAAGCGAAGTGTTAACGCGGCATTAATCATACAGGTCTCAGAAGGTCTGCAAAGGACATAGGCACACCTACTTCTTCCAAACCCAATAAACAAACCAAGACGCCTAAGATGAGATTTGGTTGGATTGGCTCCTTTATTCTCTGAACCTTAATAGTATATCGTGCAAGCATAGAAAAGTGGAGGAGGAGGAGGATAGTGATGATGATGATGATGGAGTAGTAGTAGTAGTAGTAGTAGTATATTTAGCTTTACTTTAAAATAATTTTGGAATTATAACTCACCTGTATGAGCATCTGCTCCAACAACAACAAAGGGATTGTAATTTCTTCTTGATTGGTGTCATTTAATTTTTGGTTCACTCAGCTGCCAATGTTTACTCAGGCTGTTAATGTAACAGTAACTAAGTTAGTGTTAATATATTTAATGTAGTGAGCATTACAAAGCCAATTAAAAATAATTATGCAGTATAATTTTTCTCATTGATTTAATTTTAAATTTGATAATTTTTACAGCTACTCATGTATAGCAAATACACTGAAGTCTATGGCTTTGCTGAAGAGATCTAATAAATTGACTCCTGCATTTGCTGAAGTGATTAAAATAATATTATTGAGCTAATATTGCTATAGAAAGATCTGAAATCAACAAACATTTTATTATTCTACCTCCATACAATCTGCATTTGAAGTAAATAATAATGTGCATGAGCGTGCATGTGCACACGCACACACATGCATGCACACACACACATGCACACATAAATGCACACACATGCTCATGTTTTCTTATTTGAGTGCAATTCAAGTTCTTCATTGTCTAAAAATATAATTGGAAGCAGGGTAGAATATAACAGGAAGAGAGGTAAAATATTTGAATGAAGAGAAATATTCTTGAAAGCAATATAAATATTAGAGGGCCTTTTGCTTTTACAAGAAATTATAATTATGTAAACACATTCTTTCTATGCTTTTAATGCACAGAAAAAAACAGTGATGGAGTCCCCTGATAATGTGTTTCGTAGGTTGTTCACCATTCCTCAGAAGAGAAGTACCTGATTTCCTTCTCCAATTCTAGCATAGAATATTTACGGTGATATGAAGTAGCCAGGAGTTAAGCTGTTACTTTAGTGGATAGCTTAATTTCATATTTGTACTTTAAAGGGTTCATCATTAATTAAACATTAAATACTTTATGCACAATACAGAAGGACTGAAATAATCACAGCAAACAGCTTTCTTAATATTTAATTTATTTCAGCACTTCTGATTTATGCTGTGCTGTGCATAAGATATATTTTGTTTAATCAATGACAAGCTGTTTAAAGCAAAGTAAGCAATCCTGTATGGTAATAGATTATTGTAGGTATAAAACTTTTTCCTTGGTGTTTAGTAATGAAGATTGTAAGTTCCCGAATCTACAAATTTACCTTCTTTTTTTTTATTAGCTAAAGGTGGAGGAAGAAGCAGTACCCGTATGGCCTTCATAGGTCCTCTGAGACTAATGAGATTGCTGTCATTGATATTTCTCTTAACCCTTTAACAGCCATATCAGGCTCAATATTATGCATGTTTTATGTTCAAACAGGCCAGATCTGGTTTCTCACACCTACCCTACATTGTCATTCTAAAAATAAATGATCACATCATTAAAATATCGCAATTATGAGTGTTATTATTCTTAAAATGTTGGATTGTCATAACGCCCACTTCGGTATACAGTATACTTAGTAAAACCAGATAAGACACGACTATCTCTGACCACCTACTCCCTTTACTTATAGTGACTAGGTTATTCCACTCGTCAAGTAGGAAGGGTGTACCATTATTACTAATTCCATACAACATGTCCCCCTTCAAGATTTCTTAGGAAGTGTCATTTTATTTAGCAATAATTTTCTATTCACCCCACCTCCATTTTTGAGTTTTTTTTTTCATACAATTTAATATTTTTTTGTGCTTGGTATCTATTTTCAGGAACTCTGTATGTTTTTTTTTTCCTCTCACTTGTATGCTTGGGTTCAATCACCTTCTGTGGCATTGGTACTTGGAATGTATGGTACAACCATTCTATCAGTTCCCCCAACGTCTTTGGTTCTCTTTCCATAATTCTCTTTTACAGTTGGTTCTTGTGTCTCTTTTGTATGCCTTTTCTGCTTTTTACCCAGTACATCATTTTACCTATGCATTTGGTAATTACGCCATCTCCCCAACTCTGCTTTGAGTTTAAAAGTTGGTCTTTGTTATCTTTCATACATTACACCATCAATCCATACACACACAGCCACATGCACACGCACACACACGCACACGCACACATGCACACACACATGCAGTATACGTACATACATGGAGGGATAGTACTCCTACCCTTCTCTCTCAACTATCTGTTTCTAGCCTTTCTGCTGTCATCATTTCCTATGTTAGTCCTCACCTTTTCCATATGCCTTAAGTTACTGAGTGCTTTATTGTTCATGTCTTGAAGAACTACAACCAATAAGGAGTTGGTAATAGGAAGAGTATTTAACTGTAGTAACATAGTCAAGATGATACATATGAGAACCAGTATTTATTTGGAAGTAACTCTCTAACCCATACCAGCATGGAAAGTGGACATAAAGTGATGATGCTGATGAAAAGGAACTAGATAGTCATGCTCTTACTGGGGAATCTTTTTGAGATCTCATTTCATGGAAGCAATGCTGGTTTGGTATGTGGAAAGAGTGGAAAGGCATATCATCTGCATATTATAAAAGAGAGTTGTTAGAGGTGTCAGTAAGCAGGTTGTTAATGTACAAAAGGAAGAATATGGGAACATAATTGAACCTTGAAGTGTCCAAGAGTTGATAGTGTGTGAGTCAGAGAGAGCACTGTTTGCACATATTGAAATTGTGCGATTTAGCAGGAAGCCTGCAATCGAAGAGATGAGAGATGGATAGATCCCATACATAGGTTAGCTGTAAGTGAAATGGAAAAATGGTTATATTATACCACTTAGTGTTCTGAAAAGCGTTTTTATATTCCTGTGTCGCTAAAACTTAGTGTAATTTAAACTTGTAGTTGTTTAGATTTATGTCCCTGTGTATCGTGTAACAATTTTTATAGCTTGTTAAATATTGTTATGCATATTTAATTAGCGTTATGAATCATCTTTTGTGTTATTTTATTTAAATTGTATTTATTATGCAAGTTGAATCCTATATAAATGTAGTTGTAATGTGTTTCTGATTGGCATACTCTTACATTTTCCATATGCTGGAAGTATCTGAATAGTAATTTTATATAGCATAACCACTTCAGTTGTTATAAAGTAGGATTAATACAAAATTTATAGTTTGTAAACTGTTTTTTTTTTTTAAAGTAGAGCTTTTGGTTAGAACACAATGTGATACTCTTGATTAAGTATGTTATTTCACTTGCGTCTGTAGATACAAGAGCTTTTGGTCATATTTGGCATCACATGAAATCTGAAAAGCCCAGTGCTTCAAAGTTTGTTAAATAATGATTTTTTTTACTGCTACCAAAATTATATGTGTATGTTTGTGTTTGTGTGTGTGTGTGTGTGTGCGTGCATGCATGCATACGCATGTGTGCGTGTGCATGTGTCTGTGTGTGTATGTGCATGTGTGTGTGTGGATGCATGTGTGTGTGTGTGTCTGTGAGACATGTTATCCCAGACAACAGAGAAACTATTTAATAAAATGATTCATTCGTGTGTGAGGTTATTCCATCTTGCCATTGCAAATCATCCAATGACAAGGCAATTTGTAGTCAAATCAGTCAGTTGTTTTTTGTTTTCTTCTCTCTCCGATGCCAACTAAACAGTACAGGAGTGGTCTAGTGCCTTACTCAAGGCCATTGTACACTGCCTATCATATGATGCAAACTCACACTTTAACTTAGAGGCCAGATATCCACTCATCCATTATAATTTCAGTTTTTATAAACTTACAATAATATTATTACTAGTTGTATATCATAAGGAAGTTATCCATTATGATAATAAAGGGAAAAATGTTTAGTTTTTTCCCCTTACATCATGGTATAATAACATGAAAATGTTTATTAAACTTGATAAGTATTTTTGGTGGTTGACTTATTTCTTTAGATTATGCTTATGGGAAGTTTAGTTAAATTCTTAGAATTTGTAACTTTCCAGTTATCAGAGGGTTAAGTTAATTTGTGTGAATTTTGTAAAAAGTGGGCTATTTTAGACATTCTGTGTCATGACATCTTGGCAATGGATTTTTTTGTTTTTACTTGTTTCAGTCATTTGACTATGGCCATGCTGGAGCACAGCCTTGGAGGGTTTTAATTGAACAAATCAGCCTCTGGATTTAGTGATTTTTTTAAAGCCTAGTACATATTCTATCAATTCTTTTACTGAACCACTAAGTTATGGGGACATAATCACACCAACACCAATTGTCAAGTGGTGATGGGGATGAACAGATACACAAAGACACACTCACATAGATATATATATACATACATATATATGATGGGCTTCTTTCAGTTTCTGTCTACCAAACCCATTCAGAAAAATTTGTTCAGCCTGAGGTAATAGTAGAAAACACTTTCCCTAGGTGCTATGCGGTGGGACTGAACTGCGAATCATGTGGTTGGGAAACAAGCTTCTTACCAGACAGCCACACCTGTGGAAATTTTTTTAAGGCTTGGCATAGAAAGTATCTTTTCTTGTTGGATAGAATCACATTGTTGCAAGTAGGATTAAAATCTATATAAGATAAACTATTTAAAGATATTCTTTCACACTATCATAGAATTATGGTTAGTTTGCTTAATATTAAATACCCAATGAGACAAATATTTTTGTATTCACAAAACAGACTGTTTAAAACAAAACAAAATAAAAATGACATTGTTTCTGTTTTATTGCATTTTAATAAAACATCCTTGTTCATCATATCTGTAGATATTGAAATCAAAAGGAATTGATTTATGTTTACTTCAATATATTACTGCTCTGTTCAACTTTTAGTTGAAGCTACCTCAAAATTGTATAGTTTTTATACTGCTATCATCGTCATCATTGCCATTGCTGCTGTCACCACCACTTCCACTGCCAGCACCACCATCACTACCAACAACAACAGCAACAATAGCAACAACAACAGCAGCAGCAGCAGCAGCAACAAGAACAACAGCAACATTGTTTTACACCCATTTTCTCTATTTGGATAGGTTAGATTGGTTGTCATAGTCTGAGTCATGTTTTATTTGAAATCACTGCCCTCCTAGAACTATGGGAAAGTTACAAATTCAAGGAACTTTGTTTCACTTGGATGGTCTTCTTTTGGCTTGGTTTCTACAGCTGGATGCCTTTCCTAATGCCAACCACTTTACAGAGTGTACTGGGTGTACCTTTTATCTTTGCACCAGCATGAAAGAGGTTACTTTTTATCCTGAAAGACATGTACATGGTTTGTATTCATTTGGAGGAATATGACCAACATAGTGGGTAGAATTGGGTGATTGCAGAAAATGAAATAAAGGGAGAAAAAAAAAAAGAGAAATAAGGAAGAATATGATGGGGAAACAAATTGGTTGGGGTGATAGTCTGACAGGGGAAAGAAAAATTAGAGAGACAATGCTAGGAGAAGTAATCAAAGAGAGACAATAATAACAAGGTATCCTGAGAGAGAGAGAGAGAGTGTGTGTTTGTATGTGTGTGAGTGATGAATGGTTGGGATGGTGATGACAAGAGATTGAAGGATGTCAGTAAAAGAGTGTCATGACATAGAGAAAAGGGTGACTAGCAACACAGGAGAGTAAAGGCAATGCTATATTGAACAGTAACCTCAATACTGATGCAGTCCCTCATTACTCAGGCTTCATGATGGGAGCGAGAGAGTAGAGAGATAGGAATGATAATACTGGGGATTAAGTATGCACAGATCTAATGTTTTTCATTCCTTACATGGGTAACATGATGCAGTGAACAGGAGAGGTTAGCAATAAAGAGGCAAGAAGATGTCAAATGAGCATGAGGTGCAACAGACTGTACCTTGTTGATACAACATGGATGAGGGGGCCCATCATCATCTCCAATTTAATGTAGGTTTCATTGTGCTTGCATGGCTAGTATAATCTTTTCCAACACCACATGTCACTTGTCACGATCCTTTGTTATCTTATTTGTGAGAGGCAATGTTTTGAGATCAGTTTTTACCACTTCATCCCAAGTCTCTCACAGACTCTCTTCTTCCATAGGTTCCACAAATATTTTAATTTTTTACATGGATCATTCTAAATTATTATTTTTTTTAACTAGGTGCATTTTAAATTTCAAAGCAAAGGTCTTCATGACTAAGGTAAATCAGATTGAGTGTAATGTATTGCATAATGTATTAAAAAAAAACTCTCTGAAATTTATCTTTCAGTTGTCAAAAGTAAGCATAAACTCTCAAAGAAACTCTCAGGGAAAGTGGAATTAATTTCAAGAAATTAAGAATATAGGCTTGGACATGGCTGTGTGCTAAGAAGTTTGCTTCCCAACTACATGGTTCCGGGTTCAGTCCCACTGCATGGCACTTTGGCAAGTGTTTTCTACTACAGCCCTGGGCTAACCAAAGGTTTCTGAATTTACTTCTGGGTTTACTTGGAAGACAGAAACTGAAAAAAGCCTGTTGTGTGTGTGTATATATATATATATATATATATATATATATATATATATATATATATAGATAGATAGATAGATAGATAGATATGTGTGTGTGTGTGTGTTTGTTTGTTTGTGCATGCCTCTGTGAGTTTTAGTGTGTGTGTGTATATATATTTGTTTGTGCATGCCTCTGTGAGTGTTAGTTTGTGTGTGTGTCTATGTGTGTGTGTGTGTGTGTGTGTGTGTGTATGTGTGTTGCTGTGTGTCTGTGTCTTCGTATCACATGATAGTTATAAATGAGTGTCACTCTCATGCCAGTTTGTCCTCCATTTCCAGTATTCTATGAAAACATATCTGGTTATGAGGAAGTATTACCTTACTTGGAAATAAGAGAGGGTTGGTGACAGAAAGGGCATCCAGCCATGTAATTTCTGCCTTAATAAATTATATCAAAACCAGACAAGCAAGGGAAAGTAAATGTCAAAATGATGATGATGATGATAACTTTTCAATCTTGGCTTATCTTTGTTAGCTATTTTTGTTGTACTCACAGCTACAGGCATGTTTCAGTCTCATTTTGACCTTGTCAGTGAAGTATAGTACTGTGAAACTTGAGCCTGTTTGAACAGCTGACAGAGATCTTAGCTAGTGAAAATATAGTTTAAAAAATTGGTTCTTTAGTAATGGGTATAATTAAAAAAATAAGTTTTATTCTGGTTTGCTTTTTAGAATCATAAAGTATAGCAAATAGTTAAGTTTTTCCTATTTCATGCTGCCTAAACCTGAAAAGTATTTAAACATCCTTTGTGTTCATTTTTCACTGTAGATTATCATTAAAAATACAGATACCTGTACCTACATTCCTTGCCTTTTTACTTGGTTATTATTTTGTTATAATATAAAGTGGCAAACTGGTAGAACCATGCTGAGCAAAATGCTTAGCAGTATTTTGTCTCTCTTTATGTTCTGAGTTCAGATTCTGCTGAGGTTGACTTTGCCTTTCATCCTTCCAAGGTTGATAAAATAAGTACCAGCTCAACACTGGGGTCGATACAATTGACTTATCACCCCCCCCACCTAAAATTGCTGGCCTTGTGCCAAAATTTGAAATCATTATTTTGCTGTAATATGCATCATTATATATAAAAGTCTTACATTGTACACCTGGTCATTAATACTTCGGTGTATCTCAATGAAGACCTGGTTATAATGTTACCTAATTATTCAAAATAATAATACAAAATAATGGCTTCAAATTTTGGTACAAGGCCAGCAATTTTGATGTGAGGTGGCAAGTCAATTACATTGACCCTAGTACTTGACCTGTACTTTAGTCTATTGACCCTGAAAGGGTGAGAGGCAAATACCAGCCTCAGCAGAATTTGAACTCAGAATGTAAAGAGCTGAAAGAAATGCTACTAAGCATTTTATCTGGTGTGCTAACTTTTCTACCAGTTCACTGCCTTTAATTATACAAAATAATTATAATGTTAATGAGATTATAACAGTCTGTGTCTGTTTTTAATGGTTTCTATCATTCTACCATGATGTGATTGCAGAAGTGCAAGCACATATTCTTGGCTGAAAACGCTTGCCAAACATGTATTACTTAAGAATTAAAAAAAATATTTTGATTTGTGTTGTCAATTCAGATACCAAGAGTAATTTGAATTATATATCTATGGCTCAGTGGTTAGACCATCAGGCTCACGACCATGAGGTAGTGAATTTGATTCCTGGACACAGTTGTGTGTTGTGTTCTTGTGCAATACACTTTATTTCACGTTGCTCCAGTTCACTCAGCTGTAGAAATGAGTTACGACGTCACTGGTGCCAAACTGCACGGGCCTTTGCTTTCCCTTGGATAACATCAGTGGCATGGAGAGAGGGGTGGCTAGTATGCATGGGCGACTGCTGGTCTTCCATAAACAACTTTGCCTGAACTTGTGCCTTTCTAGTTTCAATCCCATGTTTCCTAGTTTCAATTCATGGCAGAAGTGGATCTTTAACCTTTACATTTCTATTTGAAAGATACTAAAATAGGTGATGAATTTTGGGGTTATTTTCAGCCACTAATGGAGTACAATGCATCTGGTATTATTTGATATTATCAGAAAGATCAAGCAGATACTCTATTTGTAAATTGTCCTTGATAACCCGGCACTGTGAGCTAAATTTATATTTCTGATAATCATTGAGTGTGTATTTAAAAAGTAATCTGTGTTATCCTAAAAATTTGGTTTAAATATTTGAAGCCAACAGCTGCAGGCAGTGTTCATAATTGCTCCAATAATTTTTCTACCAGTAAATTGATGTCTATAACAAAATAATGAGTGGCAGAATAAAAATATTTAGAAAAGGACATAACCATTTAAAAACTGCTTTGCTGAAAATTAGATTAGCTGGCTGTAGGTTTGAAATTGTTTGTGTATGAAAGATCACAAGTTTAAATTACCTTTAAAAATACAAAGTATTTTATTATCATACTGAAAATTGGTACCAGTTTATAAATAAATGGCTGGTATTAGAAAATTTACTTATTCTAACCATGGGATTATTCAGTTTATGTGATGGATACTAATATTACAGTGTTAAGTGGCTGTTGATAATCCACATGAAGGATACTTCATTTAGACCAATCATGGGACTTTCAGGATGGCACACTTAATGAAAAACTATCTTGAATGTTTTTTAGTAGTGTGGCTTGCCTGATGATTAGTCATGTCTCATGTGGCCCACTTCTCAAAACAGGCTGTCCAAGTCTATTCTAGACTCTTTTCATTGAGGTCTGCTAAAGTTTAGCTTATTCCGGTTAGTTTCAGCATTTAGATTTGTCTAGAGCCTTACATCATTAAGAGCCACACATTTTACATTAAATCTCAAAACTTTAAATGCATGGCATTTAACTAACATATATTTATGCATGTTCGTGTGCATAGACACACAGATATGTATGGGTGCCATCATCATCATCATCATCATCGTTTACCGTCCGCTTTCCATGCTAGCATGGGTTGGACGATTTGACTGAGGACTGGTGAAACCGGATGGCAACACCAGGCTCCAATCTAATTTGGCAGAGTTTCTACAGCTGGATGCCCTTCCTAACGCCAACCACTCAGAGAGTGTAGTGGGTGCTTTTACGTGTCACCTGCACGAAAACGGCCGCGCTCGAAATGGTGTCTTTTATGTGCCACCCGCACAAGCCAGTCCAGGGGCACCGGCAACGATCTCACTCGAAAATCCTACGGGAGCCAGTCAGGCGGTACTGGCAACGGCCACGCTCAAAATGGTGCATCTCATGTGCCACCCGTACAAGAGCCAGTCCAGGGGCACTGGCAACGATCTTACTTGGCTTGCCGGGTCTTCTCACGCACAGCTCATTTCCAAAGGTCTCGGTCAGTAGTCATCGCCTCGGTGAGGCCCAATGTACGAAGGTCTTGCCTCACCACCTCAGCCCAGGTCTTCCTGGGCCTACCTCTTCCACGGGTTCCCTCAACTGTTAGGGTGTGGCACTTTTTCACGCAGCTACCCTCATCCATTCTCACCACATGTCCATACCAGCGCAATCGTCTCTCTTGCACACCACAACTGATGCTTCTAATGTTCAGCTTTTCTCTCAAGATACTTACACTCTGACGGGTATTCACATTGACATTACACATCCAACGGAGCATACTGGCTTCATTCCTTGCGAGCTTACGTATGTCCTCAGCAGTTACAGCCCATGTTTCACTGCCATGTAGCATGGCTGTTCGTACGCATGCGTCATACAGTCTGCCTTTTACTCTGAGTGAGAGTCCCTTTGTTGCCAGCAGGGGTAAGAGCTCTCTAAACTTTGCCCAGGCTATTCTTATTCTAGCAGCTACACTTTCAGCGCACCCACCCCCACTACTAACTTGGTCGCCCAGATAGCGGAAGCTATCGACTACCTCTAGTTTTTCACCCTGGAATGAGATAGAAGTTGTTTCCTGTTTGTTTACAGTCTTTATTGCACCTGAACATCTGCCACAAACAAAAACTAACTTGCTAGTTAACCTGCCTTTGATGTTGCTGCACCTCTTATGTGTCCATAGCTTGCACCGGGTACATCTTATAGAGTTACTACCTACTCCTTTTCTACATACTGAGCAGGGCCATCTACCTGAAGGGGTTTGTGTTTTATCTACCTTCCTACTTATTAGGATTTTGGTTTTAGCTGGGTTGACTCTAAGGCCCTTCAATTCTAGACCTTGCTTCCACACCTGAAACTTCTCCTCTAGTTCTGATAGTGACTCCGCAATTAGGGCAAGGTCATCAGCATAGAGGAGCTCCCAGGGGCAACCTGTCTTGAACTCCTCTGTGATTGCCTGGAGGACTATGATAAATAAGAGGGGGCTGAGGACGGAACCTTGGTGGACCCCTACCTCTACCCGGAATTCATTGCTGTACTCATTTCCAACCCTCACCTTACTGGCAGCATCTCTGTACATGGCTCGCACAGCTCTCACTAACCATTCTTCTATCCCAAGTTTCCTCATTGACCACCAGATAAGGGATCGGGGGACCCTGTCAAAGGCTTTCTCCATGTCAACGAAGGCCAGGTACAGAGGTTTATCCTTAGCTAGGTATTTCTCCTGCAGCTGTCTCACTAGAAATAAGGCATCAGTAGTGCTTTTACCTGGCACGAACCCAAACTGCATCTCATCTAAATTGATTCGCTCCCTAATTAGTTGGGCTATGACCCTCTCTGTAACTTTCATAACCTGATCTAACAGCTTGATGCCTCTGTAATTATTTGTATCTAAAGCGTCACCTTTACCTTTGTAGCAGTTGACTATGATGCTGCTACACCAGTCATTGGGTATGACTCCTTCGTCTATCACCTGGTTCGTAATACGGGTTACTAGGCTATAGCCAACACTGCCAGATATTTTGAGCATTTCTGCAGTGATTCCTGATGGGCCGGGGGCTTTCCCGGTCTTCATACTCTTAATTGCTTTATCTACCCCGGTACTATCAACTCGGATAGCTGGTCCCTCTATTGGGTCGACATACGGCAGGCTCTCTTCCTCCCATTCATTCTCTTTATTAAGCAATCTATCGTAGTGGCATCTCCAGACCTCTTTCTTTGCATCCTCATTTAGTGCAAGCGTACCATCATCCATGCGAACACATTTCTCTCCTACAACATCACTATTCTCTCTCCTACACTGTCTTGCAACACGAAATACCTAGAGTCTTTGGTCCTCACGGCGCAGAACATTGGCAAATCTTTTCTTATCTGCTTCCCCTCTGGCTAAATAAACCTGTCGCCTAGCCTCCCTTCTGGCACATTGGTACAATTCCCTGCTACCACCGTTCTTCCAGTCCTTCCAAGCCTGTTTCTTTTGTCTAATAGCCCTGTCTACCTCCTTGTTCCACCACCACGTTACTCTGGGTCGGGAGGGGACCTTACACCACCCACAAATCTGGTCAGTGGCTTTCAACAGGTTGTCCCGCAGAAATCTCCAATTGTCTTCCATGTTGTATGATGCTATATCCCCTTCTATTGCGTTAAATGCTTCAAGTAACTTGTCTCTAAGTCTCTGTCCATTTGCAGGGTCTTTAAGCTTCCACACCCTTCTCCTCCAAGCCTGTCTAATTCTGGGCACCCATTTTGCCTTGATCCCAAAGTCGCTAACTACTAATCTATGTTGTGGGGTACATTCTTCGCCTGGGTAGGTTTTGGCATTTATAAGCCGCCCTCTTTCCCTATTTCTGGCGAGGATGTAGTCGATTTGGCTAGAGTGTCTGCCGGAGCGGTAGGTGACTAGGTGACTGGCAGGCTTCCTGAAGTTGGTATTGCAGACCATAAGATCGGTTGCATCACAGAACTCCAGCAGTCTGGTTCCCTCCTCGTTGCGGGAACCGAAGCCATAGCCTCCATGTATGCCATGGAAGCCTCCAGCATGACGTCCGACATGACCATTGAAGTCTCCAGCCACAAAGAGAAGGTCCCTGTCACTCGTCGACGAGGTAGTTTGCAAGAGAGGTAGTTTGCAAGAGTGTATATATGAATGTGTGGGTAAGCACACATATACATGTGTGTGTATGCATGTTTGTATGTATGTATGTGTATATATATATATATATATATATATATATATATATGTACATGTATATATATATATATGTGTGTGTGTGTGTGTATATGTGTATATATATATATATGTATGTATATGTATATATACACACATGGTGTCAAATTGGTTCAGTTGTTACAATGTCAGAGAGTGTGCCTTACAATATTTGTTCCCATAGGCTCAAAAACAGGGGTTGCAAGGAGTGCAGGTGAACCCCTAACATTTGTGTGTGAGGGGCCAATGGGAATACTTTGAACATCCTGGGTTGGAACTGGGCTTGCACTCACTTAGGAAATTCTGTTTCTGCACTCATGTTTGTTCCGGCTCTCTGCATTCTGACTTTAATTTCTACTTAAGTCAGTTTTGCCTTTTAATTCTTTTGGGTTGATAAATGAAGTACTTGTTGGTGATAGATTAATGTAATGTTTGAGTATCATAAAATAATGTAATAAAGTATCTATTTCAGTTTTGTTCATTCTGGGTTCAAGTTATACCTGCCTCCAACAAAAGTTGTAATAGATATGAGAAGTCCTTGAGCAAGGACTCAAATGCTTCATCATAACACTCTCAATAGCTGACAATAAGAAATGCAAGTGGATATTTTACATCCTGTTCACTCAACGAGCAATATACATACATACACACATAGATACATATGAATGTGTATCTTTTATTATTTTTCTTTTACTTGTCTTAGTCATTAGACTGTGGCCATGCTGGAGTATTAAGAAAAGATAAAATACAAGGTTTATAAATCCTAAAATTCACTTTATAATTGTCCACGGGCATATAGCATAGTTCAATCCCAGGCAGGGACTTGAAAAATAATATCAGTTGAAAAATAACATCAGTAACATACCTTAGGAATGAGAACAGTGTATCCCATTAGTCAAATAAAGGGTTGGGTTCAAAATTCTACCAGAACACCTGATGAAGGCTGGAGAATACATCAGCCGAAACATCATGATAACGATAAACAAGATGAGGACCCCTATCCATCCATTGTAAATGATGTACATAATTCTTCATCCCCAAAATATAGAATAGTATTAAGTTGGTCTACTTCAGCTGTATTACATGTATGTTATCATCATCATCAACATTGTATTATAATCTCTCTCCATGCTGGCACAGGTTTACTGACTCATCACAGTACAAGTCAGTTCTTATTTAGAGTTATTGCCTTCCTAAATAAAACATGCCTCACTATCACATTCCAGTTTTATAGCATTGTTTATACTTTATTGTTCCTACCACCAACCACTTTACATGTGTATTGGGTGTATTTTATCTTCAATAGGATTCTTTTCTACATACTAGCACTGGAGAAGTTTTATCCTCAGCAAGACTAAAGAGCCCTTTTGACTCTACATTGTGTCTACTCATTCACCAATCTCTTTACACAGTGAACTGGACGCATTTTATCATGGCACTGGTCAACCTCTAGTGAGATTGCTCTGTGACCCACTAAATTAAGAAGTCCTCACGAGTTGATGATTATTCATTCAAGGCAGTGTGACAGAACTTGGTTTTGGTCTGTGTTTAAATGTCTCAAGACTTTGATGTCTTAATTCCGTGAGTGTAACCCTTAAAATTATTTCAAGAGTTATGGAAAATTTTGCATAGAAAATATGGAACCCAAACTAGGATATGCTTCGACAATAGCTAAAAAAAATCTTGCTCTAGTTTAGGCTTCGAAAACAAATTAAAGTTCTGACATTCTTTTCTAAATCTAAATTATTTTCCATTATTGTGCAGCTAATTGAAATTCTGACACTAGTCTTTTGTCATGACTAATCTTTGTATGAGTACTATCAATGTTTCATTGTTATTTTTACCACCATAGTCATTTTTAAAGTTATATTTTCTTCCTGGATCCATTATTAAATTTTTGTTCTGGCATTGTGCAACAAAAATATTTAAACAAATATCTGTGGTTTCTGTCTTGGCCAAATTGTTTTGGAATTGAAGTTTGCGTGGATATGTATATATGTGTGTGTATGGACACAAATGCATATACTAATACCCATACATATGTTTATATATATATATATATATATATATATATATATATATATATATATATATACATATGATGTATATACAGATGGATAATCAGAGTCAGTTTTGTAATTGAATTTGGGGAAAAGTATGTTTAAATGAGTTACTAACCTGTTTAATGTTTGTGAAATAAATTCTTTGCATATGTTAAATAATATATTTAATGGGGTTATTAAATCCAAGTGTGTATTATTTTGGCAAACAATCACCTCTAAAGTTTTTTGTTAATTGATTAAGGGAAGCATAAAATAAACGTTTAAATGATTATGCTGGTTCCAGCTTGGATGGCAATTAGGTATCATTTCATGCTTTAGTGAGTTTCAGCTAGCAAAGATGTATTTAGAGTTAGAATGTATTTCTATCAGGGAACTAGAGCAGAAGACATTGCTATTTGCAAGCTAGATTTGTTGAGAGTTCTCATGGTTTTTGTTTTTTCTTCGCAGTTTGTTTATTGCTTGAGTATATCAAGTCAAATGATATTCAACTTGCATCTGTATTACTTCCGTTTTAACCATTTATTTTTCTGCTAAAGATTGTGTGAAAATAGTTTGTTGAGTACATCAGCATTAAACAGAAAAAGTTTTTTCTTTCTTTTTTTCACATATTGACTGATTTACAGCTTAAATAATTTTATAATGAATTTAAAATAAGTTTATTTTAATGTTTTGCATTCTATTTCAAAGTTGTAACTCTGATTTTCAGGAAAAAGAAAAGACCAAAAACCAAAAAACAGAAACAAATCAAAACAAAACAAAACAGTTTTTGATAACAATGAGTATATGTTTCAGTTAATGTATTTCTCTAAATTATCAATGCATATTTGTAAGTCATTAGTTGCTTTTACTAAAGCTAATTAATGAACCATGAATGAAAAGTGAAAGAATTATGTCTTTCAGATTGGGTGAATAACACAAGTAGAATTATGTGTCATAAATGTTTTAAGATTTTGAACTTACAATCTATGAGACCAGTAGTCAAGCATTTAAACACCTAAGTTTGCTAAAATATGAAGTGTAATGTATTTTATCTTAAAAAAATAAACTCCTGCAATGTTTTCATAATGATGGATGTTGTTGAAAATTAAACAGTGGGATTAGGCGTAGGAGTTGCTGTGTGGTAAGTAGCTTGCTTACCAACCACATGGTTCCAGGTTCAGTCCCACTACGTGGCACCTTGGGCAAGTGTCTTCTACTATAGCCTCGGACCGACCAAAGCCTTGTGAGTGGATTTGGTAGACGGAACCTGAAAGAAGCCCGTCGTATATATGTATATATATATATATATATATATATATATATATATATATATATATATATATATATAGATATATGTATGTGTGTGTATATGTTTGTATGTCTGTGTTTGTCTCCCCAACGTCACTTGACAACCGATGGTGGTGTGTTTACGTCCCTGTAACTTAGCAGTTCGGCAAAAGAAACCGATAGAATAAGTACTAGGCTTCCAAAGAATAAGTCCTGGGGTCGATTTTCTCGACTAAAGGCGGTGCTCCAGCATGGCCACAGTCAAATGACTGAAACAAGTAAAAGAGTAAAAGAGTAAAAGAGTAAAGAGTAAGAGTAATGATAGATGTCTACATAAGACAATGAGCTGGCAGAATTGTTAGAATGCCAGGAAAATTTTTTTTTTTTTTTTGTCATTTTGCCTGTGTTTATGTTCTGAGTTCAAATTCCACTGAGGTTGCCTTTCATCCCGTCAGGGTTGATAAGATAAGTTGCAGTTGAGCACTGGGGTCAATGTAAAAACTTGTGTATTTCTTTCTTTGATTTGGGCTACTTTTTAGGCTTTAGATGTAAAGTTTATATATATGTAAGCAGTAAGTTTTCCAGTGTTTTCTGTTGTGCAGATATTTAAAGTCAGAGGTGGTCTATTGTAACACTGAGGTGGTATGAAGAGCCTATTATCAAAATATATATACTGTGAGACCTTAGTACTTACTTGTGCAAGCATAAGAGGTTTGCTTCCTAACCACATGGTTCCAGGTTCTGCCCTACTGTGTAACATCTTAGGCAAGTGTCTCCTATTATAGCTGTGGATTTGGTAGATGAAAACTGAAAGAAACCCATCATATATATATATATATATATATATATATATATATATATATATATATATATATATATGTGTGTGTGTGTGTGTGTGTGTGTGTGTGTGTGTGTGTCTTTCTGTTGGAATTCAATACTGTATGAACAAGTTTATTAAACATTACAGGTAACTACCTGCACCAGTAGAATGGAAACATTTCAATATTTTCACTAATGTGTAATTGAGTCAAATTTTAAATTTTGTAAATAGAGAAAAATATTTCAAGACACTAGTGTTCTGCTTAGTTTTCTCAGTTTCCTACTGGACCTGTTTTCTACTGGAACTGTTCAAATGATGCAATTCTATATTTAACTAGCTCGTCTTTCAAACCATCTAACTTTCCTGTGTAGATGTAGAGACTCAAAGCTAATACCACCTGGCTTGAATATAATGACACCGTTGGATTCATATAAAACTAGAAGAGTAGCAGAAAGGGAAGGACAAGCTCTCATCCATGAGAGGATCCATTACAACCGTTTGAAAAAACATCAACAAAATGACGAAATCAAAGAGAGGTTATCTTCATTACTTAGGAAAATAACCAGAGATGATGATAGGAAGAGAATCCAACAAGATCTAGAAAAGTCGTACAAGAAAGAATTTGAAAAGGTGAAGGCACGCCAGATTAAGAAGTTTATGAAACTCAAAGGTCAGAGAATGAAGACTGAAGTCCGTCACCCACCTGTGAAAGCTGTAGTTAATGTAGGTAACCGACATCTAGAAAGCTCTGAAGAGGCAGTACTAAACAAAGGTCTCAACTTTGCAACAACTATCAAGCGCATTCCATACTTGGACATAATAGCCTCTATTAAAGAGATAGCCGTAAAGATATCAAAAGCTCAGAGAAATGAACTAAGATGGAAAGTGAGACAGGTACTAGAAAAAGCGAAACTTCCCAAACCAAACATCACTAAGGAAGAAAAGTTTGCTATCAAAAGACTACAGACTGACAATTCCATCATAATACTTCTGGCGGACAAAGGAAATGCTACAGTGGTGATGAACAAGTCTGACTACTCGGAAAAATTGGCAAGTCTTATAAGTGATGGTAACTACAACAAAGTAAAGAAAGACCCAACTCTGAAAACAGAGAGTAATTGTCACATATCTTAATTAAGAACTAGGATCACTTTACACCAATGAAGTACAGACAACTGACTCAACACTACAGTAAGCTACCACACATGAATGGTCTCCCTCAGATTCACAAGGATGGTATTCCATTAAGACCTATAGTCAGCTGTAGAGGTTCAGCATGTCATCCACTGAGTCGCTTCCTTGTGGATATAATCAGTCCATTAGCAGGAAAGTCAATTCCACCCACTTCACAGAGTTGATCAAGGATTCCCCCATTGAATCCAACCAGATGATGAGTCTAGATGTGATAAGTCTGTTCACCAAAGTCCCAACTGGTGAAGCACTATTGGTGATTCAAGAAAAACTAGTGACAGACACCCATCTAAAAGAATGCACTAATATACCAATAAGAAACTTGATGGAAATGTTGACCTTCTGTGTAGAAACTACCTACTTCAGTATGGACACTGATATATATCAACATGAAGAGGATTTAGCTAGAAGTTCGCCATTATTGCTGATAATAGCCAATATATACATGGAATACTTTGAGAATTTGGCTTTAGGATCAACACCACTAAAACCAACCCTATGGCTGCAATATGTTGATGACACCTTCATACTCTGGCCCCACCAGGAAGAAGTCCAAGTGTTGTTAGATCATGTGAACTCAATAAAGCCATCTATACAATTCAAAATGGAAAAGTAAAAAGACAATCTGCTGGCATTCTTGGTCGTATTAATAATACGCACCAAGTATGGATTCGGGACATCCGTACACCACAAGCTGACCTTCACAGGATGATACCTCAACTTCAATTCCCACCATCCATACAGTGTAAAGAAAGGGATTGCTCCGTGCCTAAAACATCAAGCAAAGAATATAAGTAGCAATTGTGATACCCACCACGAAGAAATGATCAAGCTCAGTAACAATCTATTAAGAAACAACTACTCCAAAAACATACTATCCACTCCAATTATAAAGAGAAGAGAGGATGAAACCAATGAACTGTCTACAGTCTGTCTACCCCATGTGAAAGGCCTTTCCAAAAAGATACAAAAGATATGTGACCCATATGACATCAGGACACTATTCAAGAGTAATACAACACTTCACAAATATTTCCTTCAAGTAAAACCACCAATGGAAGAGAATAGGACCAAAAACTGCATGTACTCTATCCCATGCAGCTGTGGTAGGTTATACAAAGGCGAAACATGTCGCCCCCTCAAAATAAGGATAGAGGAATATCGCAAAGCTGTGACACAGGGAGATATTGATAAATCGGGTATAGCTGATCGTGTATGGAAAAATGGAGATCACCTCGCCCTGTGGGATGAAGTTAAAATAATAGACAGAGAACACTACTGGAAAATACGAAAACTAAAAGAAGCAGCACATATGCTAGGACACGACAACCTCCTAAGCAGACCAAGTGCAGATATGAGCAGCATATGGGAACCAGTATTAAGGAAGGATAGAAAAATATTAGATTTATAAGCCCTAAAAGTCACTCCATATTTGCTCATGGGCATATGGCATAGTAGTTAAGAGCATGGGCTACTAACCCCAAGATTCCAAGCTTGATTCCAGGCAGTGACCTGAATGATAATAATAATAATAACAATGATAACATTGAAAAATACCTTAGGAATGAGAACCCAGGTTTGAAATTTCCCCAAGACACCTGACAAAGGCCGAAACGTTGTGTTAACAACAAACAAGATGAGGACAAATATCCATCAAATGTAAATAATGTACTGTTCAAATGATGTTTTGAATAGAAATGACTTCTTATTAAAACTTTTGAGACAGCACTGCGACAAAGTTTTCAATTTTAAGTCTAGGTAATTGATTTTTTTCATGAGGAGATATGATATGAAATTTTTGCCCAATAATCTATTTGTTAAATAGTTCAGCTACATTTAATTTTAAAATTTCCAAGCTCCACAACTGGAAGTTAAAGCTAAGATTTAATAACTCTAATCATGAAACATTCTGAAACGTTTCATGGCTGTTCTTTCTTAAACATGGAAAGAATTTTATTTTAAACCTTGCATATTACCATTGACTATTAAAATCATCTGATTTGATACGTTATTTCTTGGTATATTTAGCTGCAATGATGAATTAAACCTAATTATAAATAGCCTGCAGATGTGAATACTTGACAACCTTTTGGTTACAGATACACCTACAGATTTACTGCTTCATATTGACTATCTGTTAGTTGGAGAATAAAGTAGTTTTAAAACTTTGACAGCTAATACTCTCATTTAGGATGTTTAATTTTTTTTTTTTTTGAGTGGTTTTAACATTTGTGTATCAGTTGAAGCAAAATTAATTGGATCTGCACATTTAGAAAATGTTTTACAATTATTATACTAGGAGAGATACACAGTGTTACTGGATGAGCAGAAACAGTTTTTTGTTCAACTTAAATGACTTGTTGGTGTTATTGCATGTAATGATATTAACACATATAATTTCTATGTTAAGATGTGTGGTATACTGATTTGGATGTTGGGCTTATGATTGTTATTTCATTGGTTCAACTTCTGAAGCATCCTTGAGCAAAGCACTTTATTTTATGTTACAGATGTTGATTCAGCTGAAAATGCATACCAGCAATAGCTGGTGGGCTTAACCTTGCAACAGACTGTATCCTGTTCAGGAGAAGTTTTGTACTCTCAGTCACTTAAGTGCTATGAAAACCAGCATAAGTTAGTAGACGGAGGCTTGAGACTGACTTTAATTTGTAATACAGAGCAATACAGATACATATCTGAAGTTGAACTTTTCAAGTTACTATTATGTTTGAAGCTTTTGAAACCATGTTCATTGATAAGTTTAATTTCAATATTATCTTCATGATTTACTTTATATATTTCTTGTATTTCTAAATTGATATGCAACACATAAAGCAGAGGTAGTTCTTACAAAACTATATTTAAAATATTCAGCAAGAATATTGACAATCTTTCTTGTTCTACAATGTTGTGCTCTAATGAAAAGTTGTCTGCTTGGCCCAACGCATGAGCATGGAACATAGAACAGACAATGAGCAAAACATGTTCAGTTCAGCTCCTTGTCATGTGTGGAGGCATCTTTGGTAGGCATTGCTGTATATTGTACAAACATCTATTCTTAGGTTGGACCATAGATATTGTACAGGAATTGTATCAGATTTAATACATCAATGAAATTCCTCATTTATAAATTATATCTTTTAAAAAGTTAGTTTGCAGTTTTGAATACCTAATTATGATAGAAGATAGAACATAATTTATTCTTTTATTGTTTCACATTTACATTTGTATATATTGATATCAAATCACACTTACTTAATGTGTTCTCTTAGTATGTGTAACAAAACAGGAGACAGTTATATTTCACACAATATGTATAGACAGTATATACAGGAATGCTGTTGTTATTAAAATTCCTTACTTAAAAACATCACATCTTCAAAAAGTTTGTGTGCAATTTCAAAATTTCAAGATAAAATGCTTCACATACTATAGAAACCTAAAAAGTTTGACTGTAGACGAGTATCTGCATCACAATAAAATAAAAAAATCTGCAAATACAATTACATAAAAAAAAAGCATTATAAAAAATTGTTATAAGTCATCAAATTTTAACAAACATGTCTGCATATTCAGCACCCAGGCAATATTGGGTATCTCTGCTAGTAGAATATAAAAGTTAATAAAAAAAAACAATAGTTTCTTATGCAAAGTATTCTTTGTCTGAAAAGCAATGTGAATTTCTTCAGGTTAGAGTTGAATTAAGATAGATATACAACACACTTTTGCTGGGCTGTTAGCTATCTCAGAGGTTGTCAAATTAACAAACAAGGATTTGCTTGCTGAAAAAATAACTGAAATATATATATATATATATATATGTGTGTGTGTGTGTGTGTGTGTGTGTGTGTAGAAGGTTGAAAAGGAACACATAAGTTGATATATATGGAAAAAAAAGTCAAGGTAGAAAATGCTAAAATAATTTTATAAAAAACATTTCAGTACCGGTTTCAGTCATTGAGACATTTTCAACTGTAAGTATGGAAAATAATTAAATTTTGGAAAAGTTAAAAGAAAATTTTTTTAAAAGAATATTTGCATAGTATTCAAATACAAGGGGCATTTTCCTTGTTTCTGCCTGTCTCTCTCTCTCTCTCTTGTTTACTTTTGTGGGTTTGAGGTTGAGGTCGTTGTGGTCTTGGCAGGAGGAGGAGGAGGAGAATGCGGGAGTGCCATGATAGTAGTAGGATGTTAAATGGTCAAGTGCCCTGAAAGTGACTTGTTTTGGATAGTAGTAGTGATTGAATTCTTGAGACATCTCTTTTGAATGTATTGTTTATAATATTTGCGTAGGTGTTATTCTAAATAGCAATAGTAGTAAAGTAAGGAAGGAGGTGGCAGAGAGGAATAAGACGAAGAAGAAGGGGAAAGAGAAGAGAAAATAATAAAGGATGCAGGTGGTATGATAGTAGTAGGATGTTAAATGGTCAAGTGACCTAAAAGTGGTTCGTTGTGGATTATAGCAGTGATTGGGACTGTTTTTTAATGAACTCTTGTGTATCTCTTGAATGTATCATTTTTGATATTTGCATGTTTGTTTATGTTATTCTAAGGCTGTGGTGGATATGTCGTTTGTTGTAGATGCGTTCAAAAGGGGTCTGTATTTCGTAATAAAGAGAGTCCACTAATTTGTTGGCTAGAGGTTGCATTGTCCCTGAATTGGTAGAGGGGAAAAATTCTGAAGCTTGGATTTTTGTTATTGGCACAAATGTCGATGTGTTGGCTGAATGCTATTTTTCTGTTTTGGGGAATTTTGATCTGGGATCTGTGCAGAGCCATCCTTTGATGTAGACTGTTTTTTGTTTGGCCTATGTGTTGCAATTGACACCCAGAGCAGGTTAGTGCGTATATCAGGTTCTCGGAAGCACATGTGAAGCTGCTTTTCACTGTGAAACGTTGTCCCTGTTTGAAGGAGAACTCTGATTCCTCAATTAAATTGACGAATATCCCACAGTGGGGTCTTCCGCATTTTTTACTGACAGCTTCTGTGTTGCTGAGTGTATTCGGGCTTATGTTAGGAGACTTTTCATAGATTTGGGTTGTCTCTTGCTTTTTATGATGGTGTGTGTTTGGAGGATTAAGTTCATTCTGTGGTCCTTTTTTAGCAGGGGAATGTTTTGAAGGATGGTGTCGAAGGCTTCATTGTTAAGAGGGTTGTGTGTGGAGATGTATGGTAGGGCTTTTGGTTGTAAATCCTTCTTTAATTTGAGATGTCTGAGTTCGTGGATGTTGAGTTGTAGGATATATATATATATATATATATATATATATATATATATATATTAGATCTATAGATATATACATATATATATATATATATATATATACACTTTCGAGCGGGATCGTTGCCAGTGCCCCTGGGACTGGCTCTTGTGCGGGTGACACATGAGGCTTTTTTTTTTTTTTTTTTCGAGCGGGATCGTTTGCCAGTTCCCCCGGACTGGCCCATGTGCGGGCGACACATGAAATCTTTCGAGCGGGATCGTTGCCAGTGCCCCTGGACTGGCTCATGTGTGGGCGACACATGATATCTTTCGTGTGAGATCGTTGCCAGTGCCCATGGACTGGCTCTTGTGCGAGTGACACATGAGGTTTTTTGAGCGAGATCGTTGCCGGTGCCCCTGGACTGGCTCTTGTGCGGGTGGCACATAAAAGACACCATTTCGAGCGTGGCCGTTTTCGTGCGGGTGACATGTAAAAGCACCCACTACACTCTCTGAGTGGTTGGCATTAGGAAGGGCATCCAGCTGTAGAAACTCTGCCAAATTAGATTGGAGCCTGGTGTTGCCATCCGGTTTCACCAGTCCTCAGTCAAATCGTCCAACCCATGCTAGCATGGAAGGCGGATGTTAAACAATGATGATGATACACACACAAACACACACACACACACATATGAATTATTTTTGTGATATAATATAACAAAACTTTTACAATAGCTTATATAAGAGATTGTTCCGTTCAGAATTCAGGATGCACCTTACGCATGAGTGCATAACTCACAGGCATGTTTATATATTCATGTCCACTTACAAGTTGGCTCAAACCAGCTGTTGTCATAGGACATACAGATACTACACTCACATAGAGGACTAAGAAAATCTTTATTCTTTTATCTACAATGTACCTTTAACACTAAAATTATAATAACTCAAAACAGTAAAGGAAACATTCTCCTGTTTACCTTGTTTAGTATTATACTCAATTGATACTTTGTTTGCATGCACAAGCATGTTCCTGTGTGATTTTAATTTATGCAATAAGAGAAGACAATGTGCCATTTATCTCTAACAATGACCTACTTGGAATTTTGCTAAGCTTAATTAAATTGAATATTTTTTCTTTAGAAGCATTAGAGTGTGGAATCACTACTAAAACCTCTGTAACTTTAGACAGATACTTAAATCTTTTCTTGCTCTCTTTCAGTGACAAAGACTGTAATTGTCTCTGTAAAACACCAATTTTATGATACATTTCATCACAGACCTTCGCATTTGATGCTACATTTGTTTTATCTAAATGTTTAGAAACTAAAATCTCATCCCAACACATTTGTGAATAAAATACCATTCTGTCGTCCAATCTGGATTGAACTTTACACCAGTTTTTACTCAACAGAGGACTTTGCGACCACCCATTGTTCTGTCATATGACCTGAAATGTTTTAACTCGAGCTGCACATGAAATGTCATTAGCTATGGATCAAATATAGGGCCTTCTTTAAATCAATAACAAGTTTGTTATAATTTTGGAATGAGACAAAAGTTTGAATTAAAGATTGTGGAGTGTTGAGTTGGTGTAAACCCAGTCTCTACCCTAAAAATCAGTAAAATACAAAATATCATAAATATAGAAGAATTTCAAAAATGTATTCATTTTCTGAAATTGTCTGGATAGATCCTTAGATCTTAAATTTTCATTTGATTTTCAATCACAAATTGAGATCCTAAAACCAAGGTGCCACAGAAAAAGCATTGGCGTGGGTGCTGATGTCACATAAAAAGCATTTATGCTGGTGCCACATTAAAAGCACTGGTGATGGTGCCATGTAAAAAGTACCCAGTACATACTGTAAAGTAATTGGCATTAGGAAGGGCATCCAGCTGTAGAAACCAAGCCAAAACAGACTATGGAATCTGGTACAGCCCCTGGCCTTGCCAGTTCCTGTCAAGCTGTCCAACCAATGCTAGCATGGAAAACAGATGTCAAATGATGATGATGATGATGATGATGGTGATGTAACAGCTGGAATTGTAGGTTTGCTCTACTGTTCCAAAAATGGTAGATTCTATGGTTCGCAAAAGTTTTAACATCTGCAGCTCTATTATTTCTTTCCAAGAGCCAAATCTATCCCAAAACGAAGTACTGTTTGTACATTTGGGTGGTTTCTTTCTCTGAACCAGCTAGTCTGGGAATATCCTATCAGGATTCACTTTGCTCAATTTAGTGAAATGCATCTGTATTCCTTGGATATCTCAAGTTTTATTCAATGCTTTTTACTCAGAACACCTGAAATTGTAGAAGAAACTCTTTGCCCATTGTTTTTTTTTTTTTAGCAGAGTATAATCTTGATTCCAGGGTTAATAAGTAACTTGGTGGTTTTCTTCATTTTAATATTTTATTGGTTCCTTTTTTATTACCTGCTCTTTTTATTTCGTTTTATTAGTTTCTTTATAGACATTTTATTTACTGTAATTTATTGCTGTTAATTCTTTTATTACCTTCTCATTGTATTCATTTAAATATTTTTGTTAATTATTTTATTACTATTTTTATTTTCTTGCTTGAATGTGCCTGTTACACATAGAATTTTTGTGGTATTAATGCTGTTCAACTCCTTCCCTTAATCCTTGTTACGAAGTGGCCCATTGGCCTTGTTTCATGTGACTTTTGAATAAAGAAAAATAGGGGAAGAGATTGGGAAATATATCTATACTTCCATATGTATATCTATCTCTTTCTATGTAAACACACACACACACACATATGACCAATCTATGCCAGCATGGAAAATGGATATTAAGTGATGATGATGATGATTGATATATATGTATATATATATATATATATATATATATATATATATGTGTGTGTGTGTGTGTGTATACACACACACACACATACACACATACAAAGGGGTACCCAAAAGAAACTGGAATTTTACAGTATTATTTTATTCTGTTAGTTTTACATGTTTACACTTTTATCGCCTTCAAAGTATTCTCCATTTGAAGCAATGCATTGGTCTAGATGTGTTTTCGAAGCAGTGTTGGAACTCTTGTGAAGTGATGCCTAATAATGTCTCAGTCATCTTTTTCTCTTCCTCTTCCGCATCTGCAAAACGTTTTCCTTCAAGGACATTTTTTATTCAGGGGACCAAAAAAAGGGCGCAGGGAGCAAGATCAACTTCCAGCTGTTCTTTCAGTTCAGGACACGTATTCAGTAATGACTGCTTTTGATCTTCTGTGAGCAAGTGAGGCACACATTTTGCTGCAACTGTTTTCATTCGCAATTTCTTGCTCAAAATTCGTTGGCAGGAGCTCCAGGACACACCAGTCATATCAACAAGTTCATCAATTGTTTGGTGACAGTTTTCCAAGACGAGTTCATGAATTTTCATGATGTTTTCATTTGTTCAGGAGGACAACAGTCACCCTGAATGAGGTTGGTCTTCAAACAACAAGTGACCATTCCTAAAGCGTGAAAACCACTTGTAAAGTTGAATTTTGCTCATGGCAGTATCCTTGTAAGGTATTTGAAACATAACAACTGTTTTGGCCCCGTTTTCCCACACAAAAAATCAGAATTTCATGGAAGCACATTGTTCCTTTGTTTCAACCATCCCAAAAATCAACAAACAGGAAAGAAGCGCTGCAAAACAAAGATGCACTATGTGATAGCATGACTCCACTCGATGCCACTGGTTGGCAGACTGATAACGGAGGGTTGTATCAAGTGACCTCTACATACATATATATATATATTAAATAAATATGTATATAACTGTACAAACAGCTATGCTACATGGTAGTGAGACATGGGCTACGACCACTGAGAATATGCATCTATGGAAGCATGGTGTTCCTTCGTATCAGCCATCACAAAAATTGATAAACAGGGGAGAAGCATTGCAAAACAAAGAGCACCACATGGCAGTATGATTTGAGTCGACAATGCTGCTGGTCTTCAGACTGATGCCTGGGGGTCGCATGAAGTGGCTTCTAGTGGCAGAAGCCTGAACTACAATGAGCTTGTCCCACAGGGAACATTTTTGGTTAATTTTGTGTACCCCCTCATATGTATATATATGTTCATATTCATAATCAAATATATATACATATACCTGTGCATGTGCGTGTAGGTGTGTGCATATACATTTGTGTGTGTGGGTATGTATATACATATAAATATATATCTATGTGTGTATATATATATATATATATATATATATATATATATATGAGGCATCAAGCTGTTAGATCAGGTTATGAAAGTTACAGAGAGGGTCATAGCCCAACTAATTAGGGAGCGAATCAATTTAGATGAGATGCAGTTTGGGTTCGTGCCAGGTAAAAGCACAACTGATGCCTTATTTCTAGTGAGACAGCTGCAGGAGAAATACCTAGCTAAGGATAAACCTCTGTACCTGGCTTTCGTTGACATGGAGAAAGCCTTTGACAGGGTCCCCCGATCCCTTATCTGGTGGTCAATGAGGAAACTTGGGATAGAAGAATGGTTAGTGAGAGCTGTGCGAGCCATGTACAGAGATGCTGCCAGTAAGGTGAGAGTTGGAAATGAGTACAGCAATGAATTCCGGGTAGAGGTAGGGGTCCACCAAGGTTCCGTCCTCAGCCCCCTCTTATTTATCATAGTCCTCCAGGCAATCACAGAGGAGTTCAAGACAGGTTGCCCCTGGGAGCTCCTCTATGCTGATGACCTTGCCCTAATTGCGGAGTCACTATCAGAACTAGAGGAGAAGTTTCAGGTGTGGAAGCAAGGTCTAGAATTGAAGGGCCTTAGAGTCAACCTAGCTAAAACCAAAATCCTAATAAGTAGGAAGGTAGATAAAACACAAACCCCTTCAGGTAGATGGCCCTGCTCAGTATGTAGAAAAGGAGTAGGTAGTAACTCTATAAGATGTACCCGGTGCAAGCTATGGACACATAAGAGGTGCAGCAACATCAAAGGCAGGTTAACTAGCAAGTTAGTTTTTGTTTGTGGCAGATGTTCAGGTGCAATAAAGACTATAAACAAACAGGAAACAACTTCTATCTCATTCCAGGGTGAAAAACTAGAGGTAGTCGATAGCTTCCACTATCTGGGCGACCAAGTTAGTAGTGGGGGTGGGTGCGCTGAAAGTGTAGCTGCTAGAATAAGAATAGCCTGGGCAAAGTTTAGAGAGCTCTTACCCCTGCTGGCGACAAAGGGACTCTCACTCAGAATAAAAGGCAGACTGTATGACGCATGCGTACGAACAGCCATGCTACATGGCAGTGAAACATGGGCTGTAACTGCTGAGGACATACGTAAGCTCGCAAGGAATGAAGCCAGTATGCTCCGTTGGATGTGTAATGTCAATGTGAATACCCGTCAGAGTGTAAGTATCTTGAGAGAAAAGCTGAACATTAGAAACATCAGTTGTGGTGTGCAAGAGAGACGATTGCGCTGGTATGGACATGTGGTGAGAATGGATGAGGATAGCTGCGTGAAAAAGTGCCACACCCTAACAGTTGAGGGAACCCGTGGAAGAGGTAGGCCCAGGAAGACCTGGGCTGAGGTGGTGAGGCAAGACCTTCGTACATTGGGCCTCACCGAGGCGATGACTACTGACCGAGACCTTTGGAAATGTGCTGTGCGTGAGAAGACCCGGCAAGCCAAGTAAGATCGTTGCCAGTGCCCCTGGACTGGCTCTTGTGCGGGTGGCACATGAGATGCACCATTTTGAGCGTGGCCGTTGCCAGTACCGCCTGACTGGCTCCCGTAGGATTTTCGAGTGAGATCGTTGCCAGTGCCCCTGGACTGGCTTGTGCGGGTGGCACATAAAAGACACCATTTCGAGCGTGGCCGTTTTCGTGCGGGTGACACGTAAAAGCACCCACTACACTCTCTGAGTGGTTGGCATTAGGAAGGGCATCCAGCTGTAGAAACTCTGCCAAATTAGATTGGAGCCTGTTGTTGCCATCCGGTTTCACCAGTCCTCAGTCAAATCGTCCAACCCATGCTAGCATGGAAAGCGGACGTTAAACGACAATGATGATGATGATGATATATATATATATATATATAAATATATATATATATATGTACACACATACATATCTATGCGTGTGTATATGTGTATGTATGTGTGTGTATATATATATATATATATATATATATATATATATATATATGTACACACACACATAATTTTAATATAATATTACAAATTAAGAACTATGTTCAGGCAAGCAAATTTACTAGTCAGTCTCACATGAAATCACACTTCCACAAGCAGAGAAGCTTGATTAAATAATCTGACTGGAAAAAGTGTTCTTGTGATACTTTTCTGGTCATCCATGTCCTATTATTATTTAATCATGCTTTCTACTTAGGGAAGTGTGATCTCACATGAAACTGTTTGGTAATTTTGCTTGACTGAACATGGTTCTCAGGTTATTGTTTTATTAAATTTTATTAAATTATACACAGACACAGACAGACAGACAAGCAGACAAGCAGACAGACACATACATATATACTTTAATGTGGAGATATTGTAGAAAGCCACATAACTGCTGTATTTGTCTCGAGAAAAATCATCCCGCAATAGCTATGGAAATAATAATACTGCTTCCATCACCAATAATGTGTGTGTGTGTGTGTGTGTGTGTGTGTGTGTATATATATATATATATATATATATATATATATATATATATATATATATATATATATATATATATATATATATATATATATATATATATATATATATATATATATATATATATATATATATATATATATATATATATATACACACACACACACACACACACACACACACACACAGGCATGGCTGTGTGGTAAGAAGTTCGCTTCCCAACCACATGGTTCAGGGTTCAGTCTCACTCCATGGCAACTTGGGCAAGTGTCTTCTGCTATTGTCTTGGGCTGAGCAAAGCCTTGTGAGTGGATTTGGTAGATGGAAACTGAAAGAAGCCCATTTTATATATATATACATATATATATATATATATATATATATATATATATATATATATATATGAGGTCAGCTTTGCCTTTCATCTTTTCGAGGTCGATAAATTAAGTACTAGTTGCATACTGGGGTCGATCTAGTCGACTGGCCCCCTCCTCCAAAATTTCAGGCATTGTGCCTAGAGTAGAAAAGAATATTTTAGTGACTTTGCTTTATTTGTCAACTTACAACAAAAGCAGCATAAGCATTCAAAGTAGAGGCCATCGTGTTTCATCATCTGAAGCCACCTTTCTACCAGTTTTTTTGTTTTCATGCTGATACCAGTTATTGTCCTTTGAAGCAAAGAACTACTTTGCTGAAACTTCTACCTCCTCATGGTTGAGGAAGCATTGCAAAGACAGGAAGTGGGCTCATTGCAATGGTAATAATTTTTTGTACTATAGGTACAAGACCTGAAATTTGGTGGGAAGGGATTGCTGATTACATCGATCCCAGTGCTTGACTGATACTTATTTCATCAACCTTGGAAGGATGAAAGGTGAAGTTGACCTTAGAATTTGAACTCAGGACATGAAGATGGGTGAAAATGTTGTTAAGCATTTAGTCTGGCATGCTAACAGTTCTGCCAGCTTGCCACTTGCTATAATAATAATAATAATAATAATAATAATAATAATAATAATAATAATAATAATAATAATAATAATAATAATAATAATAATAATTCCGACTATAGGACTGAAATTAAAGGGGCAGAAACTAATTGATTTCATTGACCCCCCCCCCCCAGTGTTCAACTGGTACTTATTTTATCAAATCTGAAAGAATGAAAGGCAAAGTTGACCTTGGTGGAATTTGAACTCGAATTTAAAGCTCAAAGAAATGGCACTAACCATTTTCTCTAGCTGGTGTGCTAGCCATTCTACATACCCAAGGCGCACAGAGCTGCACTCGGTAGTGAAGTGAAAGCACGTTATAAAAATAAAACTACTGAACAATAATAATAATAATAATTATTGTGTAAAGTACAGTCTGTCTGAGGTCCTTGTGACTTGACGAACAGTACAAACCCCCGGTTGACACAATATCTTCAATCAACAACCTCACAATATTGTATACTGTGCAACATCTATAATAATAATAATAATAATAATAATAATAATAATAATAATAATAATAATAATCCTTTCTACTAAAGGCACAAGACCTGAAAATTTGGTGGGAGAAGGTTAGTTGATTACATTGATCCCAGTGTTTCACTGGTATTTATTTTTTTCAACTCCGAAAGGATGAAAGGTAAAGTTGACCTCAGTGGAATTTGAACTCCAAACGTGAAAATGGACGAAATGCTTCTAGGCACTTTGCCTGGCGTGCTAACAATCATGCCAGCATGCTGCCATTGTAATTATAATAATCATTTCTACTAAAGGCACAAGACATGAAATTTGTGGGAGAGGGACAGTCAATTACATCGATCCCAGTACTCAACTGGTACTTATTTTATCAATCCCGAAAGGATGAAAGGCAAAGTCGATGTCTGCAGTATTTGAGCTCGGAACATAGCGACGGGTGAAATACTGCTAAGCATTTTGCCCGGCATGCTAACAATTCTGCCAGCTCACCGCCTTAATAATAATAATGGGAAGTGGGGAGAAAATGTGGAAGAAAAACACTAATATGAACATTTCTGACATAGTAATGTCATTTAATTTACATGTTGCACTCACGCTATTCAATGACATGGTAATGTAAGCTAATAATATTCTGAAACCTTTCCTTTTGTCATACATGGGAATTATTTTAAAATAGGGAAAATATTCTTTTTATTTATTGATCTTGTTTCTTTTAGATAATCATATATTTAAAATTCTTTACCTCTTGGGTGGTCTTCAATTTCGAATTAGAATTTCCAAGTTTTTGCTTCAACTCAGCCCATTTGATGAAATATTCTAACCAGTTGTAGAGCTTATCAAATTTCTTTTGCAAATTTTCAATAAATTTCCATTGCTGTATACCATTTCTTGTAGTAACATTTGCATTGCAGAAGAATTCTTGTATCATATTTTTTCATCATATCTGATGTAAATATTTCTTATGACTCCCCTACTTTTTTTCAGTTTCATTTTTACCTTTCTTTCATTTCCCCTCTCTCCTTTATATGTTCACATTTTCTGTCTAGCCCTTTCTGCCTTTATCATTCATTTCCCTCTTTTTCATAGCTATTCCCATTTAACCGTATTAGTTTACTACCTCTAAACGACACTTTCTCCTTTTCTCTCTTTCTCTGTTCTGCCTCTTTTTCTCATGCTTTCTTTCTTTGCCTTTTATCTTGTTCAAATAATTTATTCCTTCGCTTATAATGTTCTATATGTATCCCCTCTTCCCACCAAATTATTTCATGCTTGTTACTTTTATTTTTGCAGTAATGTTTTATTTTGTGTGTAAAATGTCCTTCACTTCTGCCTTCTTTGTTATTTATGAATAAAACATTTCCCTCACTACTCCTACTCTACCTGTTCCTTTATTGTTATGGCAAATCTCCTCTGAATAGATTCTACCTTGAAATTATTTCCTTTCAAACATATCTCTCTATTTTAATAATAGGGAGAGATATCAAAAGTGAATGTCTGTATAGCTATAATATTAGGCGGAGCTGACAGAAAGTTACTTATTGATGAGGCGTTTCCCTATTACAATCAGCTCATTGGATGCTCTTTTCAGAGTTTGTAGCAAGATAATTGAAATGTTCATAGTTCATTTGTAAAAGGCTTGCTCTTGTAGCCGTTTCTAATTAAATAGACTTATGATAATTCCCTGAGGTGGTAACTCTGTTGTAACAGTTGGTCTTGGCTTGCTCACATGTGAGCTGTAGTGTTTCCACTAATGTTTACAAGCAATATTTAAGTGTTATAAAATCTAATTTCACTTTTTGTGCACGTGATATATATATATATATAGTAGTTTGCTTGTATTGTTACTCCTTGTTATTATGGGCAGACTTTCTTATTGCAGCAGGTTTTTGTGACTTTAGGATTGCTGCATAAGCAAACTGAATTGTTTATTCAACAACTTATTTGTTCTATAGTTATTGATTTCAGGTTCTGTTAGTGTGATTTTTATGTAGATCATTTCCACTAGAAGGCTTGTCTAACTTTCCATATTTATAAAGTGTCAGTAATTTTGTTGTCAATAGTTTCTCATGTGAAAAGTGTAAAGGTCTTTAATTACAGAAAAGTAATCACTTCTTGATCTGCTTACTTGCAACTATTCCAAACCAGATGTTAAAATAAAATTACAGTTCACTGCTGCTGACATTGATGCACAAGCTGAAGCAAAGAATTTCAATCAATTATTTTTCACATATGCATCATATTTGTCTGCTATTCAGAATTCATTATGCATTGAGAAGTTGTTTGTTTTGCTAATTTCTCCATGGGATACTTTGCTGATGTATTCATATTGTTAACAATGTTATAAAGTGCTAAACTGAGACAGGTGCCTTGTCGTTATTGATATAATTTTATGAAGAAATGATTTAGTAGAACTCTATCCATTTCCCACTCTATACATGCTTCCAGGTGAAAGAAAAACTTTAAATAGTTCTCCATAAATCACAAATGAAAGCTGGAACAATACTATAAAATATATTAGCTAGAATGCTTTTTATTGGTTAATATGTTTTAAACCTTAAATAATTATTGTGAGAAAACAAAAGTGAATTTGTATTTTGTTTTGAGTCTGTCTTAGTTGTCTGCTTTGTAGTAGTAAGTTAATTAATGGCTGAGCCATGAATAGTGGCAAGAAATATTAACTACAGGCTATAATGTTGAACTTACTTCTTAATGCCAAATTTGTGCTATAGTTTTTATTTTTATTTTATTATCAGAACAGGAAGAATTTCTTGACTATTTTGTAATTTCTATGCTGTAAGAAATCTTATGTCTTCTACAGAACAATTCCACAAAATCATTCCTAACTATAATTTACAAAAAAAATTTGCATGTTGTTTTTTTAAATTTATATTACACCAAACAAGATGACTGGTGCTCAGAATTCAACAAAATTTCCTTTTACAAAGAGATATTTAGAGCAGAAGGGCTGTCAGTTTGGTAGATATGGTGACATGCTAGATTAGTATTTAATTGCATACTTCTGTGTTCTGACTTCAGATAAGACTAAGCTTGACTTAGCTTTTCATCTCTCTAGAGTAAATACTATAAGTATCACAGTATGATATTGGAGTTAATTCAATCAATTGTACCCTGTCCTACAAATATCATTTTTGTGCATGAATCAAAAAGAAATCATTAGTTTCATATTCAGAGATTTATGAGTATCAGCTCTAATTCTGTCAAAGATAATGGATTAAATACAAATGACCGAGTTGATTTGCTCCAACTAAAAAGAATTTACAAGTTGAAAATGAAATGTAACCCAATCATTTGGTATTACGAGTGTCACATATTGGTTTGCAGATGTAAAGCATTTAATTGTAATTCATGGATTTATGTAACCCAGAGGAGTATAGTGAACCAATACAAAATAAAATCTTTGCAGTTTTTGGTTGATTTTTCATGGTCTATGATATTGATCATGGGATATTTAGTAGTATTCTTATTGGTTTTTGGGTTAAAGAAATCATAGCTGTGTGAGTAAAGCATTCCTATGGACATTAAAGATGGAGGGAAAGAGGTTCTGTTCCAGGTGGGAATCAAAACTGCACTGTTGACTTGGCACCCAGTAAATTTGCTACTACTCTAAGTTATTTACCACAATGAAATCATAGTCATGGCCGTTATCAGTGTCCTGTAAATGACACCTGTGAAATCATAGTTGTGGCCATTACCAGTGTCATGTAAATTGTACCCATTACACTCTTGGAGTGGTTGGCATTAAAGAGGGCATTCAGCCGTAGAAACCATGCCAAATCAGACTGAAATCCGGTGCAGCTCTCCAGCTCTCCAGTTCCAGTCAAACTGTGTGACCCATGCCAGCATAGAAAGTGGACATTAAATGATGACGATGATGAAATTAAGAGAATGGTTGGAGGATTGATTTGTTACTTCTTAGTTGTAACTTCAATCATTACTTTAGCCATTGCATGGTACATCACTTGTGCCAGTTTACTCATCTGGAAAATGGATAGTTCTACTGTGTGATTTAAGCACAAGAAACTCATGGAGCCGGGTCTAATATATACTGAATCATCTGTGATTTGTGGATGACAGTACATGGACTAGAGTAGTTTGTAATAACTTTATATCTGCATGGTCTCTGATTTTAAAAAGTTTTGTTTTACTAATCTGTGAGAGACAGATGTGTTAGTTTGTAACCTGTGCACATGCAACTTCAGGGATTTCCACCAGTTCATGTCTCAGAAAAGCAGGAATTCAAATTAGATATTGTATTTATAGTTTAATTTTCAAAAGTTCAGACTAGTTATCACTTTTGTGTTTTATTATTTATTATTTATTTTTTTCTGTTGATGTTGCAACATTCCTTTAGAAAGAAATGGAAGTGTGTGGTACATTCATGTAACTTTTTGGTGGTGTTGGTGTTTGTTGATTTGCTTGGTCGGTCCTTATTTCTGATTGGTGACATAATTGTTTACCTGACTAAGAATTGAACTACAATAGACC